>NC_088222.1:43739829-44039829 GCF_036934945.1 Oncorhynchus masou masou
ACCTGTATTTCCATTATGCATAGGAAGTGCAGTGTGCATTTAAAAAAAAATCTGGTCCTGTATATATTAATTATAAATCAACCTTTAACTAGTCATGTGTTCCAGTCTACTACAGAATTACAATGTGTGACCATTGATGTCCCAGAACCAGGATTGGTAAACACTGATGAGGTGTATAATTGTAATACTTACGTGCAGACACATCATCATCCAAAGACTGGAGTGTAATACTCCTGGTATTGGATATGACTGAAAAAGAATGTCTCACAGACATTCATACCTGAACTGCAGCATTATTTGCCAAGGTACAGTACATGATAAGTGAATGTATTCAATGTACAGGCAACAATGTGGGGAACTCATGCTTGGTAATAACTACATGTGTATATATGCCTTGCATCCTTGGAACATTAAAGTCACATTATAATCTACTCAATCCATGGGCTTCTTTGAACCCATTCAGAGTGTCTTGAAGTCAAAATCAAATCAAATCCAATTTTATTTGTCACATACACATGGTTAGCAGATGTTAATGCGAGTGTAGCGAAATGCTTGTGCTTCTAGTTCCGACAATGCAGTAATAACCAACAAGTAATCTAACTAACAATTCCTAAACTACTGTCTTATACACAGTGTAAGGGGATAAATAATATGTACATAAGGATATATGAATGAGTGATGGTACAGAGCAGCATAGGCAAGATACAGTAGATGGTATCGAGTACAGTATATACATATGAGATGAGTATGTAAACAAAGTGGCATAGTTAAAGTGGCTAGTGATACATGTATTACATAAGGATGCAGTCGATGATATAGAGTACAGTATATACATATGCATATGAGATGAATAATGTAGGGTAAGTAACATTATATAAGGTAGCATTGTTGAAAGTGGCTAGTGATATATTTACATCATTTCCCATCAATTCCCATTATTAAAGTGGCTGGAGTTGAGTCAGTGTCAGTGTGTTGGCAGCAGCCACTCAATGTTAGTGGTGGCTGTTTAACAGTCTGATGGCCTTGAGATAGAAGCTGTTTTTCAGTCTCTCGGTCCCAGCTTTGATGCACCTGTACTGACCTTGCCTTCTGGATGATAGCGGGGTGAACAGGCAGTGGCTCGGGTGGTTGATGTCCTTGATGATCTTTATGGCCTTCCTGTAACATCGGGTGGTGTAGGTGTCCTGGAGGGCAGGTAGTTTGCCCCCGGTGATGCGTTGTGCAGACCTCACTACCCTCTGGAGAGCCTTACGGTTGAGGGCGGAGCAGTTGCCGTACCAGGCGGTGATACAGCCTGCCAGGATGCTCTCGATTGTGCATCTGTAGAAGTTTGTGAGTGCTTTTGGTGACAAGCCAAATTTCTTCAGCCTCCTGAGGTTGAAGAGGCGCTGCTGCGCCTTCTTCACGATGCTGTCTGTGTGAGTGGACCAATTCAGTTTGTCTGTGATGTGTATGCCGAGGAACTTAAAACTTGCTACTCTCTCCACTACTGTGTTCCCTCTGCTGTTTCCTGAAGTCCACAATTATCTCCTTAGTTTTGTTGACGTTGAGTGTGAGGTTATTTTCCTGACACCACACTCCGAGGGCCCTCACCTCCTCCCTGTAGGCCGTCTCGTCGTTGTCCTCCCTGTAGGCCGTCTCGTCGTCTACCACTGTTGTGTCGTGCGTGGCCACACAGTCGTGGGTGAACAGGGAGTACAGGAGAGGGCTCAGAACGCACCCTTGTGGGGCCCCAGTGTTGAGGATCAGCGGGGAGGAGATGTTGTTACCTACCTTCACCACCTGGGGGCGGCCCGTCAGGAAGTCCACTACCCAGTTGCACAGGGCGGGGTCGAGACCCAGGGTCTCGAGCTTGATGACGAGCTTGGAGGGTACTATGGTGTTGAATGCCGAGCTGTAGTCGATGATTGTAGTATAGCACATCAAACAGCTAATACTGAAAATAAGTTTACGTAAATAACTACTATCTATCTATCTACATATCTGTTGTATCTATATTAATTGACGTTCAATTTGCAGATGCCTTTATCAAGCAAATGCCTTTATCATCAAGACAACTGCTGACTCAGTTGCAAATTGGCCACAGAAATCCAGGTGTTCCACTTTGGGCGGAGCAGGCAGCAGGCTAAGATCCATACAAGTGTTGTGTACACATCAGAAGGAAGCCAGTCCTACGCCACCATATATGACTCCCTTAGACATGATGAGAGAGCAGTATGGGCTCACTCTCCTGGAGCTTGTCCTAAGAGATGTCAAGATCAACAATCCAAAATCATGACAATCCACATGATGAGCGATGGTCCCATCACGCAATACAGAAACAAGAAGAACATGTACCTTCTCAGCACTAGGATGCCATCCAGTGTTCTCACTCACACCCTATCCCAAACTGTTGTCGTCCCGTCTAGAAACTAATACCACTGCCCGTGTACTCTAGGGGCGGCATCGCGCGGTGAAACACCGCTTCCTATTCATTTTCAATGGAAGGAAAGCAGTGAGAAGCGGAGTAGGCGGGGGACCGTTGAGCGGAGTGAACGTAGCGTGGGGGGCGGTGAAAAATTTCAGCATTTCCAAACTTTATGCAAATCAGCATCAGCGAACACTGGACGATCACCAATTGTATTGAGTGGTTCCCATGACGAATTTGACACTGCGACCCAACTCTGGAGACTTTTTTCAGCAAAGATAACTGACAAAATACTTGGATGAAGCAAATGTAAGTAATTATAACGTCTTAACGAATATTGCAAAAAATGTACATTTGAGAGGAAGATGTTAGTTAATGTAGAGAAAAAAATTATATATATTTTTTGTCATGTTAATTTACAAAAATTGATAATTAGCCAGCAAGCTAGCTAGCTTTATGGATGTTTTGACATGAGAATGAAATGGTAATTTCTGGTGTTTCAGAGACTTATGAGACTGTGGATGTAAAGAATCTAAAGCATTTGCAGTGCAGCTGAAGTAACATAGCTCGGCCACTGTGTTCTTGAGGACCTTTAACGTTGCAAACATTTTATAGTACTCTTCCACAGATCTGTGCCTCGACACAATCCTGTCTCGGTGCTCTATGGACAATTACTTCGACCTCATGCCTTGGCTTTTGCTCTGACATACAATGTCAACTGTCAGACCTTATAGACAGGTGTGTGACTTTCCAAATCATGCCCAATCTGTTATGTTCTGACCTTAGTTCTTTTATTATGTCTTTGTTTTAGTATGGTCAGGGCGTGAGTTGGGTAGGTTGTCTATGTTAGTTTTTCTATGATTTGCTATTTCTGTGTTTGGCCTGGTATGGTTCTCAATCAGAGGCAGCTGTCAATTGTTGTCCCTGATTGAGAACCATATTTAGGTAGCCTGTTTTCTATTGTGTTTCGTGATTATTTTCTGTTTTCTGTTGTGTGTCTGCACCAGCCAGAACTGTTTTCGGTTGTCGGTTTATTGTTTATGTTCAGTGTTCAAGTTCTTTATTAAAAGATATGGACACATACCACGCTGCACCTTGGTGCTCTCCTTCATACGGCGACCATTACACAATCAATTGAATTTACCATAGGTGGACTCCAATCAAGTTGAAAAAACATCTCAAGGATGATCAATGGAAACAGGATGCACCTGAGCTCAATTTCTAGTCTCATAGCAAAGGGTCTGAATACTTATGTAAATAAGATATTTATGATATTTTATTTTTAATTAATGTGCACAAATTCTAAAAACCTGTTATTGCTTTTTCATTATGGGGTATTGTGTGTAGATTGATAAGGAAACAAATACATGTAATCGATTTTAGAAAAAGGCTGTAATGTAACAAATTGTGAAAAAAGTCAAGCGGTCTGAATACTTTCCGAATGCATTGTACACTCGGGACATTAATTTAAACCTCAGTGTTCACCACACTGGGCAAAAACTGGTTGAATCAACGTCCTTTCAACAAATACAATCTAATGCGCTTTGAATCAATGTGGAAAACTGATTGGATTTGCAATAAGTCATCAACGTAAGGGAATTTCATATTTTTTTCACCCATCTTTTAACCTAAATCCAATGACATGGTACAATTTTTGGTTGACTTCACATTGAATTCATGTTAGCTGACAACTCAACCAAAAGACAATCAAAACTAGATGTTGAAATGACATCTGTGCCCAATGGGACCCCATTTTGGCACGAGAAGCATAACGTTCTTTGCAGATGAAACGTCTCCCGCTTCAGGCTTCAACTCGCTACAGCCTTGTTTTATTTCAAATACTTCCCCTCATGCCATATCCCCTTGAGGACAACTCTCACCTCCCCAGAGGAAAACCATTCTCTAAGGTGCATCACTTCCTGTGCTTGCCCTTGGCAAAACCCAAGGCTGGAAAGTGTCTCAAAACAAAGTTTGTATTTGTCATTATGCTAACCCAGCTTGTAGACTATGTAATCATGTTTGTTGCTATTCAACAAGACAAGGCACTGTCGCACGTTTCCAATGGCCCCATTTCAAATTGTCACTTTGGTTCCTCTGTCATTTGGATGCATGTGTATTGACACCATTGTATTGCAACCTCCATTCCCTAATCTGTCATGATCATTAATGCTATGAGCCAAGTTATTGAAATGTTAGAAAACTACTGGACATTCATCAGATAATAGTTTAGAGTGTTGTCAGCATTAACATATTGTGTATGTTTGATATGCAAACACATCTGTCAAAATGATGACAACAAGATTTCCTATGAGCACATTAATCCTATCAGTATTTTCAAATACACATTTAAAGGCCCAGTGCACTAAAAAAATGTGATTTTCCAGTGTTTTAGATATATTTCCAGACTACGAGGTCCACACTATGAGGTTGGAATAATGCTGTGAAATTGTGAACATTATGATAATGTCCTTTTACTGTAAGAGCTGTTTGAAAAGACTGCCTGAAATTTCAGCCTGTTTTGGTGCGATGGCATTTTGGCCTTTCATGGTTCCAAACCTCTCTGTTAATAACCCCACTCAGACCACCACTCCCACACAGTCCTAGCTACATTTTTGCTTGAGAAATTGTCCTTTGCGAAGAAGCTATTTTTATTTATTTTTTGACTATTTTTTTTACTTTAACAAAAAATCACCATAATGTACTTAATTGTTACCTAGACATGATTTGATATTTAGATTAAAACACCTGCATTGGTTCTTTAAAAATGTATAAGGTCTGATCTTCATCAATCACCATGAATTGAGTTAGCTATGTACTGTACATATAGATAGGGGTGAAGTGACTAGCAGCAGCGTATGTGGTGAAAGTGTGTGTGTGTGTGTGAGTGTGTGTGCATGTTATGTAGGTGCGGGCGTATGTAGCAACAAGCTCTCACATTCTCACATCAGAATTAGAAGTTAATCCATGTTTCTCAAATGTCCAATTTTGAAGTTATTCCAAAAGTGTGTAAGGTTAAGTTTAGGTATTAACTGCACATTTTAAGGTCAAGGTTAAGGTTAGGCATTGATGGAAAACTCCACCCAAAAACTATATTTTGGTGTTGTTTCATTAGTCCATTGTTGACATAGTCGCTTGTCAGCGATCAAGTTTTCAAGATATACAAGTTTCAAAATACATAGATCATCCCCATAATGATGCATTTTGGGGAGAATTTTCTTTTGGCTCAGAAATCTTAAGGTTAGGCATTAACCCTGAATTCTTCAGGTAAGGGTTAAGGTTTGGGGTAGGCCTAAAACAAAAATCTCAAAATACTTTCTATCACTGGATTTGAACACGTAACCTTTGTCACCAGAGGCAGATGTTAACACCCAAGGAAAACTGAAACCTACTTGAAGGTAACAGCGCTCACTGTTGCCCCTAGTAGCCGTTTTTTACGCAATCTCCCGAGTTCCTCAGACATGGATGGACATTGAATACTGACTTGTATCACGAGTGACCTGGCTCTATGTGTGTGTGTATTGGGGTGTCAGTGTAAGCATGTGTGAATGTGTGGGTAATGTCCAGTGTGTATGCATAGAGTCAGTGCAAGATTGTTTGTGCAAAAAAGGGTCTATGCAGGTAGTCCAGGTATCCATTTGATTAGCTATTTATCAGTCTTGTTTAGAAGTTGTATGGCTTGGGAGTAGAAGCTGTTCAGGGTCCTGTTGGTTCCAAACATGGTGAATTGGTACCGCTTGCCATGCGGTAGCAGAGAAAACAGTCTGTGGCTCATGGTATAGAGGTCTGGGATGGCAGGTAGTATGGCCCAAGTGATGCACTGGGCAGTACTTCCTTTGGCCGCCTCTCCTTCCAGTTCTCTGCTGCCAATGACTGGAACAAACTACAAAAATCTCTGAAACTGGAAACACTTATCTCCCTCACTAGCTTTAAGCACCAGCTGTCAGAGCAGCTCACAGATTACTGCACCTGTACATAGCCCATCTATAATTTAGGCCAAACAACTACCTCTTCCCCTACTGTATTTAATTAATTATTTATTTTGCTCCTTTGCACCCCATTACTCTACTTTCCACATTCTTCCACTGCAAATCTACCATTCCAGTGTTTTACTTGCTATATTGTATTTACTTCGCCACCATGGCCTTTTTTGCCTTTACCTCCCTTATCTCACCTCATTTGCTCACATTGTATATAGACTTATTTTTCTACTGTATTATTGACTGTTTGTTTTATTCCATGTGTAACTCTGTGTCGTTGTATGTGTCGAACTGCTTTGCTTTATCTTGGCCAGGTCGCAATTGTAAAGGAGAACTTGTTCTCAACTTGCCTACCTGGTTAAATAAAGGTGATTTTAATTTTTTTTTTAAACACACTACACTCCGTAGCCCCTTGCAGTCGGATGCCAACCAGTTGCATACCAAGCGGTGATGCAGCCAGTCAAGGTGCTCTCAATGGTGCTGCTGTATAATTTTGAGGATCTGAGGGCCCATGCCAAAACTTTTCAGCCTCTGAGGGGGAAGAGGCATTGTCATGCCCTCTTCATGTGCACTCTTCCATGTTGGTGTGTTTGGACCATAGATTCTTAGTGATGTGGACACAGAGGAACTTGAAGCTCTCGACCCGCTCCACTTCCAGCCCTATTGATGCGAATGGGGGTGTGCTCGGCTCTCCGTTTCCTATAGTCCAAGATCAGCTCCTTTGTCTTGCTGACATTGAGAGAGAGGTTACTGTCCTGGCACCACACTGCCAGGTCTCTGACCTCTCTGACCTCCTCCATCTCATCATAGTCGGTGATCAGGTCAGGAATTCCAGGATCCAGTTCCACAGGGAGGTGTTTCGTCCCAGGGTTAGCTTAGTGATGAGCTTTGTTGGCAATATGGTGTTGAATGCTGAAATGTAGTCAATGAACAGAATTCTCACATAGGTGTTCCTTGTGTCAAATCAAATCACATTTATTTATATAGCCCTTCGTACATCAGCTGATATCGCAAAGTGTTGTACAGAAACCCAGCCTAAAACCCCAAACAGCAAGCAATGCAGGTGTAGAAGCACGGTGGCTAGGAAAAACTCCCTAGAAAGGCCAAAACCTAGGAAGAAACCTAGAGAGGAACCAGGCTATGAGGGGTGGCCAGTCCTCTTCTGGCTGTGCCGGGTGGAGATTATAACAGAACATGGCCAAGAAGTTCAAAAATGACCAGCATGGTCAAATAATAATAGTCACAGGCAGAACAGTTGAAACTGGAGCAGCAGCACGGCCAGTTGGACTGGGGACAGCAAGGAGTTATCATGCCAGGTAGTCCTGAGGCATGGTCCTAGGGCTCAGGTCCTCCGAGAGAGAGAGAGAATTAGAGAGAGCATACTTAAATTCTCACAGGATACCAGATAAGACAGGAGAAGTACTCCAGATATAACAAACTGACCCTAGCCCCCGACACAAACTACTGCAGCTTAAATACTGGAGGCTGAAACAGGAGGGGTCAGGAGACACTGTGGCCCCATCCGATGATATGCCCGGATAGAGCCAAAAAGGAAGGATATAACCCGACCCACTTTGACAAAGCACAGCCCCCACACCACTAGAGGGATATCTTCAACCACCAACTTACCATCCTGAGACAAGGCCGAGTATAGCCCACAAAGATCACAAAGTGTCTAAGTGGGAAAGGGCAGTGTGGAGTTCAATGGAGGTTGCGCCATCTGGATCTGTTGGGGGAGGTATGCGAATTGGAGTGGGTCCTGGGTGTCTGGGATGATAGTGCTGATGTGAGCCATGACCAGCCTTTCCAAGAATTACATGGCTACAGATAATTGGGAGCTGACACTGTAGATTTGCTCCCTTGTTTGAGAAATAAAAAGGAGACAGTATAGTACCGGTGAAATTGAACAGACAAGACATAGAGAATACTGAGTGACAAGATGAAAACAATTTGGAAATGATCAAGTGTAACAAAAATCCTCTCTTGCTTTCATATTTTATTTGTTTTCCTTTCAGATCCTTCTTGTGTGAAAACTGTTCGACGGCTTGTAATGTAACATCAAAGACATCTTGACAGTTTGAGCAAAAACGAGCATCATCTTCGTGCAAACTTGATGAGAAACAAGAAGTGCTTCGCTGATTAGATACCCTGTCCATCTACAGCTTAGTCACGTTGGTTTGTCTGACCCGGAAAATAATGATTAAATACACTATGCAAATTATACAAATGTCTGCCAACTTGTTTAGTGATGAATTAGATAGGATTTTGCCCATTTAATGTGTAATCAGCCCATATTCTCTCATCTAAGGTGCAAGCCGATCTTTCCGCATGATTAGTAATAATACATTTCTCTTAACACAGTTCTGCAATCATCTAGAACTGTTTACTGTTAGATTTCCCTTGCCTCTTTTCTGATGGTATGAAAGGTTCAATGCAGATGTTTTTTTTAAATCTCAAAATCAAATAATGTCTGGGTAACAATGAAGTACCTTACTGTGATTGTTTTCAATTAAAATAGTTTAAAAAAATATATGTACAGTACCAGTTAAAAGTTTGGACAGACCTACTCATTCAAGGGTTTTTCTTTATTTTTTACTATTTTCTACATTTTCTACATTACAGTTGAAGTCGGACGTTTGCATAGACCTAAGCCAAATACATTGAAACTCAGTTTTTCATGATTTATTTCAGCTTTCATTACTTTCATCACACTACCAGTGGGTCAGAAGTTTAAATATACTCAATTAGTATTTGGTAGCATTGCCTTTAAACTGTTTAACTTGGGTCAAATGTTTTGGGTAGCCTTCCACAAGCTTCCCACAATAAGTTGGGTGAATTTTGGCCCATTCCTCCTGACAGAGCTGGTGTAACCAAGTCAGGTGTGTCGGCCTCCTTGCTCGCACACGCTTTTCAGTTCTGCCCACACATTTTCTATAGGATTGAGGTCAGGGATTTGTGATAGCCACCCGAATACCTTGACTTTGTTGTCCTTAAGCCATTTTGCCACAACTTTGGAAGTATGCTTGGGGTCATTGTCCAGTAGTAAGACCCATTTGCGACCAAGCTTTAACTTCCTGACTGATGTCTTGAGATGTTGCTTCAATATATCCACATAATTTTCCTACCTCGTGATGCCATCTATGTTGTGAAGTGCACCAGTCCCTCCTGTAGTAAAGCACCCCCACAACATGATGCTACCACCCCCGTGCTTCACGGTTGGGATGGTGTTCTTCAGCTTGCAAGCTTCTCCCTTTTTCCTCCAAACATAACAATGGTCATTATGGCCAAACAGTTCTATTTTTGTTTCATCAGACCAGAGGACATTTCTCCAAAAAGTACGATATTTGTCCCCATGTGCAGTTGGTGGTTTTGGAGCAGTGGCTTCTTCCTTGCTGAGTGGCCTTTCAGGTTATGTTGATATAGGACTGTGGATATAGATACTTTTGTACCTGGTTCCTGCAGCATCTTCACAAGGTGCTTTGCTGTTGATCTTGGATAGATTTGCACTTTTCCCATCAAAGTACGTTCATCTCTAGGAGATAGAACGCCTCTCTTTTCTGAGCAGTATGACGGCTGCGTGGTCCCATGGTATTTATAATTGCATACTAATGTTTTGTACAGATGAACGTTGTGCCTTCAGGTGTTTGGGAATTGCTCTCACGGATGAACCAGTCAAGCAATGGTTCCCTGAGTTTGAAGGTAGGCCTTGAAATACTTCCACAGGTACATCTCCAATTGACTCAAATGATGTCAATTAGCCTATCAGAATCTTCTAAAGCCATTACATCATTTTCTGGAATTTTCCAAGCTGTACCTATTTGGGATAGGGGGCAGCATTTTCACATTCGGATGAAAAGCATACCCAGAGTAAACTTCCTGCTACTCAGGACCAAAAGCTAATATATGCATATTATTAGTAGATTTGGATGGAAAACACTCTGAAGTTTCTAAAACTGTTTGAATGATGGCTGTAAGTATAACAAAACTCATATGGCAGGTAAAAACCTGTAAGTGGGAAATCTGAGGTTTGTAGTTTTTCGACTCATTGCCTATTGAATACACAGTGTCTATTGGGTCATATTGCACTTCCTAAGGCTTCCACTAGATGTCAACAGTCTTTAGAACGTTGTTTGAGGCTTCAACTGTGAAGTGGGGGCAAATGAGAGCTGATTCAACCAGAGGTCTGCCAGAGTGGCATGTGCTGATCACGCGCACTCATGTGAGAGCGACCTGCGTTACATTGCAATTCTAAAGACAAAGGAATTCTCCGGTTGGAACATTATTGAAGATTTATGTTAAAAACATCTTATAGATTGATTCTATATATTGTTGGACATGTTTCTACGAACTGTAATATAACTTTTTTAACTTTTCGTCTGATCTTTCCCCTGGACTTGCCTGCGCCTCGTGAGCTTGGATTTGTGAACTTAACGCGCTAACAAAAGGAGGTATTTATTGTGTAACTGGGATTCCTGTGAGTGCATACTGATGAAGATCATCAAAGGTAAGTGAATATTTATAACACTATTTCTGACTTTTACTGACTCCACAACATGGCGGGTGTCTACATGGCTGGTTTTGTGTCTGAGCGCCGTACTCAGATTATTGCATGGTTTGCTTTTTCTGTAACGTTTTTGGAAATCTGAAACAGCGGTTGCATTAACCTGTTGGAACTCTAGGGGCGCAATTTCATTTTTGGATGAAAAACGTTCCCGTTTTAAACAAGATATTTTGTCACAAAAAGATGCTCGACTATGCATATAATTGCTACTGTTCGAAAGAAAACACTCTGACGTGTCCAGAAATACAAAGATCTTCTCTGTGCGTGCCCTTTAACGTGAGCTTCAGGCAAAACCAAGATGAGATGGCATCCATGAAATGACAAGGATTTTTGAGGCTCTGTTTGTCATGATCTCCTTATATGGCTGTGAACGCAAGAGGAATTAGTCTGCCCTTTCTGTCGTTTCCCCAAGGTGTCTGCAGCATTGTGACGTATTTGTAGGCAGATCATTGGAAGATTGACCATAAGAGACCACATTTACCACGTGTCCGCCCGGTGTCCTGCGCCGAAATTGGTGCGCAAAAGTCACCTGCCAGTATTTTTCCAAACAATACAGAGAGTAAAGCAAGCTTCCACGAACTGCATGTCAATGAAGAGATATGTGAAAAAACACCTTGAGGACTGATTCCAAACAACGTTTGCCATGTTTCGGTCGATATTATGTAGTTAATCCGGAAAAAAATTTTACGTTGTAGGTGACTGCATTTTCGGTTCGTTTCAGTAGCCAGGCACAATGTAGAAAACGGAACGATTTCTCCTACACACAGACGCTTTCAGGAAACACTGCGCATTTGGTGTGTAACTGAGAGTCTCCTCATTGAAAACATCAGAAGCTCTTCAAAGGTAAATGATTTTATTTATTTGGTTATCTGGTTTTTGTGAAAATGTTGCGTGCTACATGTTATTCAAAATGCATTGCTAGCTTTGCATACTCTTACACAAATTAGTCAATTTCTATGGTTCAAAAGCATATTTTGAAAATCTGAGATGACAGTGTTGTTAAGAAAAGGCTAAGCTTGAGAGCAGATGCATTATTTTCATTTTATTTGCGATTTTCAGAAATCGTTAACGTTGCGTTATGCTAATGAGCCTGAGGCTTTAGTCACGATCCCGGATCCGGGATGGGGAGTTTCAAGAAGTTAAGGAGAAATATATCTATAATTATGTGCATAATACTTTTATCTTTTATCAAATTTTATTATAAATAGTCATATTAAACATTCATGAAAATACAAGTGTCTCACATGTATCGAAAGCCTAGAATCTTGCTAATCCAACTGCGTTGTCAGATTTAAAAAAGGATTTACTGTGAAAGAATACGATGCGATTATCTGAGCATAGAGCCCCATAAAGAAAAACAATTTTAACCAGCACAGGCGTAACATAATCACAAACTGCATTAAAATAAATCGTTTACCTTTGACGATCTTCGTCTGTTTGCAATTCCAATGCTCATTGTTACACAATGAATGATCTTTTGTTTGATAAAATCCGTTTTTATAGCCTAACACGAAACATTTTGTGAACCGATTGTGTCGTGAATTCCGTCTCATTCCATTTTCGACAACACATTCCAGGTAAATGTTTGGTTTCACTGCAATCAACTGGTTTGTTTGTAACACAATCAAACCTGATGGGCCATTTCGCAGGACGTATTGACTGAAAGAAACCGATTTGAAGACAACAAGTCATGACATCATTGTGCACCAATGATTTGCCCGCAGTTTCGTTGATTGACCGTCTTTTAACACAATGACCATTGGTCGTCTTGAAATGTAGCTGGGTAGATAGCCAATGAGCTGAGCGAAATGGCAATACATACCGGAAGGAGAAGCACATATTACGCACTGCATTGTTTGGTAAACGCGCAGATTCAGCTGTTTATATATCAATCATTATGGCGACTAAGTCAGGGCAAGCTAAATCTAAGTCTAGATATACAGATGTACACACAATTTTAGAATACATTGATTGGGAAGGTGAGACAGAGATTCTTGTAGGATGATTCATTTAGCGATTGTGGAGGAATATTTTTTGAACGGGAGAGGACATCGTTTTGGACTGGTAAGTTCTTATCATGCTAATGCCCTTGTTTGAAATGATTAATATTAAATATTATTTGTGATTTTGTTTTACATTTCAGAAGCAACATATAACCATTTAATGTCATGAAATGTGAGATGTGTGTATGCCGCCCCACCCCAACCCACATGAAATAGCCTATTTGAGGCTGTTGAGGAGAGGGCAGGACCACATCAATGGCCAAAGTGAAATGGAGACAGTAGATACACCTGGTCTGTTGTAATATAATAAAGACAGTAGTTCTAGCTGGTCTGTCATAATATAAAAGAGACAGATCTAGCAGGTCATAATAATATATTCAACCTCATGTTCCCTGTACTCTCTCTATATATCTGTTTATTATACCTGTTGATACAGGGCTCATATGTGAAACTGTTCTAACTGAACATTTTCTTTCACAGTGACACTGACTCCGAATGGGAGTCTTATCCGGTGTCCTGTGTGAATTTAAGTATGCTCTCTCTAATTCTCTTTCTCTCTCTCGGGGACCTGAGCCCTAGGACCATGCGTCAGGACAACCTGGCACAATGACTCCTTGCTGTCCCCAGTCCACCTGGCCTTGTTCCAGTTTCAACTGTTCTGCCTGCGGCTATGGAACCCTAAACTGTTCATTTTTACACTTGAGGTGCTGTCCTGTTGCACCCTCTACAACCACTGTGATCTCCACCCAGCACAGCGAGAAGATGACTGGCCACCCCTCATAGCCTGGTTCCTCTCTAGGTTTCTTCCTAGGTTTTCCTAGCCACTGTGCTTCTACACCTGCATTGCTTGCTGTTTGGGGTTTTAGGCTGGGGTTATATAAATAGATTTGATTTGATAGAGGACTGAGGGTCTTCCAAATATTGAAAGTGTGTAAATAGTTACCCATGTTATTTTGTAAATGTATATATATTTTTTTTAAATATATTTTTTCATCAATAATAATTCTTTTTTTTCCTTTTTTAAAATTGTTTTTTGGGGGGGGTGTGTTAGAATACCATTTTGGTATTTTGTATATAGTTATTTGTTTCAAAATGTATTACCTTCACCAATTTGGCCACTTGGGTACATTTGGGCTACTTGTGTGGGACACCTGGTTGACTTCATAAATGTCATGTAGCACAATCATTTTGGAAGTTATAATTCTGAAACTTTGCACAAGTACTGTTGCCCTCTTATATTTTTCACTGAAATTGTCCCCATCATCCTATCTGAATGTTTGTTTTATCTTGTTCATTTTAAAGATGATGATACAAAAATAAAAAATGTATGTTTTTTTCATTGTTTTATCTAAACCAGATCTATTGTGTTATATTTTCCTACATTCAATTCACATGTACACACACTTCAGAGTGTTTTCTTTCAAATGGTACCAAGAATATGCATATCCTTGGTTCTGTGCCTGAGCTACAGGCTGTTAGATTTGGGTATGTCTTCAGGCGGAAATTGCACAAAGTAGGGAGTAGAGGTTTTAAGCTTTAACATTGCAATTCAGGGAAACAGATCATAATTTTGTTGTGCATAGAAAGGAGTCCCGAGTGCATTAGGGTACATATGTCGTGGTGGATTATCTTCACAATAGACAAACTTCAGAACAATCCAGGGTATGACTTCATGTTATCCTGAAACTGTACATCAAACATAGTGATCATAAATGTTGACACTGTATATGACATTAGTTTTATGATATGGAAATGTGAAGTGCACATTTGGACTCACGGGTGTTTGGCTTGCTTGTATGACATCAAAGTGGTATTTCTTTTATTATAATTGTCACGTTCGTCATAATGATAAGACCAAGGCACAGCGTGAGTACAGTTCCACATCATTTTAATAAACTGAACCTCACCTAACAAAACAACAACCAAACGACCCGCTACTGCTGTGCACTAAGGCACCTATACATAGACAAGATCCCACAACACAAATGAGGAAAATGGCAAGCTAAATATGATCCTCAATCAGAGACAACGATAAACAGCTGTTTCTGATTGGGAACCATATCAGGCCAACATAGACATACAAAACCCCCTAGACATACAAAACCCCTAAACATACAAAAACTAGAGGACCCACCCGAGTCACACCCTGACCTAAACAAAATATATAGAAAAACAGAGATATCTAAGGTCAGGGCGTGACAATAATCCTTAATGTCTCATCTTTGAATAGACATAGAGTCCTCTTAATTTACAGCATTTCCCTCAATCAGACAACAAAAAAATAGTGGGCAACTTGTTGTCCTGCAAGGTGCTCAATTTCAGAACGGCTGTCAGTCAAAATATATACAGTGCTATGAAGCACAAAGCCAGAGATCTGATGTAATGTATAGCATGTTACTATATAGCCACTGCATTCCAATTTAGTAGTTTATCATTGCCCAAATCTGCCATTTTTAACCCATATACAAGTGCGAGTGTAAAGGGCTTCCAAGGGCCCCAGGACCATTGGAAGCGAAATAGCCCCATAACATCAAAGATCCACCACCATATTTTACAGTAGGGATGAGGTATTATCTGCATTGTTCTTTCGAAGGCCTGGTGTGAGTGGCGAGACCTCTATTTTCGCATCATATTACCATATTATTTGAGCATACAATACAGTTCAGTATTTGTATTATTTTATACAGTCTTTTTTGCACATCTTTATCAAGGGATCCAATCATTCCGGACCCTACTGTATATGATTCCTTTATGAAGGCTCTCCCTGCTTGCCACAGGGCTAGACTCAGGCCATCTTTTGGGATGGAAATGCAGAGTGGCAGGTTACCTTAGGGAGCACTATCTGTAACATTTCAGACTCCAGTCCCTCAAGCCAAGGGAAGGTTTCCGTAAAAACCTACACAAATTCAACAGTTGTACTCTTTGCTGCCTAGTTGTCTGTGCAGTAACAAAACTAGGTCATAGTTGGTTATTCAAGAAAGTTTGAGAGGATCTTAATATAGCCTATACGGTGCGACTCAGAGTGCGTGGCATGAGATGTGAAACAGACATTACATTGTTACAAGTGTCACGCTAATGGGCATGCGGCAACAGTTTGTAGTAGGAAGGTTCCTAGGTGTGAGAAGTGTGCAGAAGGCCATGATTCAAAGGAGTGTGTAGCATTGGAGAAATAAGTGGTATGTGTTAACTGTAGGGGTGCCCATGGTGCTGGGGATCAGAAATGTCAGGTGCGAGAGCGGCAGGATGAGGTTACCAAGAGTAGTGGGTATCATATGCTGAGGCAGAGAAGAAAGTTGAGGAAGCTGGCTCAAGAGGGAAGGATCCTGTTGAGGATTCGTGTGAGTAGTAGATCAGTACAGAGGGATAGGAAAACGAGTGACATAAGCTTCAGTAAGATTGGATTTTTAGCATACACAATAGTTACAGTATCAACTGTACTGCAGGGATGGAACATAAAGTCTCAGAAAATAGAGGCTGCGGTGGCAGCTGCAGAGAAGTATTTGGTTATATGGGATTTGACATCAGAAGAGTTACAGTGTTTGTTGAACGGTGGTGTCCTGTCCTTTCAGTATGTTGGCCTGAGGTAGGACTAGATTAGTTTAAATAGTGGAGTAGGGTGGTGGGTTTTAAATGAGTGTAGTTGGTAGGATATTTGTTGATTTATATGTTTTTTTTCAAGCAAAGTATAAAATGAGTTATACTCCAATCTAGTAAGTGTTGGTAATGCAATATTTATTGTGTGCCTGTCACACCCTGGCCTTAGTTATCTTTGTTTTCTCTATTATTTTGGTTAGGTCAGGGTGTGACATGGGGGATTTATGTGTTTATTTCTGGTCTAGGGGTTTTGTATGTTTATGGGGCTGTTTCCTTTCTATGTAGTTTTGTATGTCTATGGTTGCCTAGATTGGTTCTCAATTAGAGGCAGCTGTCTGTCGTTGTCTCTGATTGGGAACCATATTTAGGCAGCCATGTTCTTTGGGTATTTTGTGGGTGATTGTCTTCTGTCATTGCACCAGATAGGACTGGTTTGGTTTTCATGTTTGTTGTTTTGTATTTTGTAGTGTTCTCGTTTATTGTCGATATTAAAAATGTTGAACACAAACCAC
Organism: Oncorhynchus masou masou; assembly: GCF_036934945.1. Classification (NCBI taxonomy): domain Eukaryota; kingdom Metazoa; phylum Chordata; class Actinopteri; order Salmoniformes; family Salmonidae; genus Oncorhynchus; species Oncorhynchus masou. Next base: position 43,756,884 of record NC_088222.1, read on the forward strand.
GCTGCATTTTGGTCCTCCTCTCCTTCAGCGGAAGAAAACCATACAGTGCCAACCGCTGTTAAAACTCATCGAAGGTGTTCAACCTGCACGCTGATCTGTTTTGATGTTTTTATTATCCGTGTTAGTTGAAATTGGACCTTTCAGTCCTTTTTTATTTAATCAGGGAATTTGAGACATTCATAATTAGGAGTTAGGAAATTAGTTCAACAGTTGGAGAATTAAATGTATTTTTGTAAAAAAAAATTACAACTGTGCATAATAATGAAATCAGCTGTTTCTTGTATTGTTTAAAAACTATTTGAGGGGTATTTTGTGAACCGAGGAGTTGACGTGATTTTTTTTACCCATAATTAACAGGTCTTTAAAGGTCCAGTGCAGTCAAAAATGTAAGTCATTTGAAAAAGTACAGTTGAAGTCGGAAGTTAAAATACACTTAGGTTGGAGTCATTAAAACTATTTTTTTCAACCACTCCACAAATTTCTTGTTAACAAACTATAGTTTTGACAAGTCGGTTAGGACATCTACTTTCTGCATGACACAAGTAATCTTTCCAACAATTGTTTACAGACAGATTATTTCACTTATAATTCACTGTATCACAATTTCTGTGGATCAAAAGTTCACATACACTACAGTGCCTTGCGAAAGTATTCGGCCCCCTTGAACTTTGCGACCTTTTGCCACATTTCAGGCTTCAAACATAAAGATATAAAACTGTATTTTTTTGTGAAGAATCAACAAGTGGGACACAATCATGAAGTGGAACGACATTTATTGGATATTTCAAACTTTTTTAACACATTAAAAACTGAAAAATTGGGCGTGCAAAATTATTCAGCCCCTTTACTTTCAGTGCAGCAAACTCTCTCCAGAAGTTCAGTGAGGATCTCTGAATGATCCAATGTTGACCTAAATGACTAATGATGATAAATACAATCCACCTGTGTGTAATCAAGTCTCCGTATAAATGCACCTGCACTGTGATAGTCTCAGAGGTCCGTTAAAAGCGCAGAGAGCATCATGAAGAACAAGGAACACACCAGGCAGGTCCAAGATACTGTTGTGAAGAAGTTTAAAGCCGGATTTGGATACAAAAAGATTTCCCAAGCTTTAAACATCCCAAGGAGCACTGTGCAAGCGATAATATTGAAATGGAAGGAGTATCAGACCACTGCAAATCTACCAAGACCTGGCCGTCCCTCTAAACTTTCAGCTCATACAAGGAGAAGACTGATCAGAGATGCAGCCAAGAGGCCCATGATCATTCTGGATGAACTGCAGAGATCTACAGCTGAGGTGGAAGACTCTGTCCATAGGACAACAATCAGTCGTATATTGCACTTATCTGGCCTTTATGGAAGAGTGGCAAGAAGAAAGCCATTTCTTAATGATATCCATAAAAAGTGTTGTTTAAAGTTTGTCACAAGCCACGTGGGAGACACACCAAACGTGTGGAAGAAGGTGCTCTGGTCAGATGAAACCAAAATTGAACTTTTTGCCAACAATGCAAAACGTTATGTTTGGCGTAAAAGCAACACAGCTCATCACCCTGAACACACCATACCCAATGTCAAACATGGTGGTGGCAGCATCATGGTTTGGGCCTGATTTTCTTCAGCAGGGACAGGGAAGATGGTTAAAATTGATGGGAAGATGGATGGAGCCAAATATAGGACCATTCTGGAAGAAAACCTGATGGAGTCTGCAAAAGACCTGAGACTGGGACGGAGATTTGTCTTCCAACAAGACAATGATCCAAAACATAAAGCAAAATCTACAATGGAATGGTTATAAAATAAACATATCCAGGTGTTAGAATGGCCAAGTCAAAGTCCAGACCTGAATCCAATCAAGAATCTGTGGAAAGAACTGAAAACTGCTGTTCACAAATGCTCTCCATCCAACCTCACTGAGCTCGAGCAGTTTTGCAAGGAGGAATGGGAAAAAAATTCAGTCTCTCGATGTGCAAAACTGATAGAGACATACCCCAAGCGACTTACAGCTGTAATCGAAGCAAAAGGTGGTGCTACAAAGTATTAACTTAAGTGGGCTGAATAATTTTGCACGCCCAATTTTTCAGTTTTTGATTTGTTAAAAAAGTGTGAAATGTGGCAAAAGGTCGCAAAGTTCAAGGGGGCCGAATACTTTCGCAAGGCACTGTAAATTGACTGTGCCTTTAAGCTGCAGCTGGCCCATAACAGAGCGGCACGTTCTGCTCTTCATTGTAATCAGAGGGCTGATACAAATACTATGCATTCCAGTATCTCTTGGCTAAGAGCTGAGGAGAGACTGACTGCATCACTTCTTCTTTTTATAAGAAACAATGTGTTGAAAATTCCAAATTGTTTGCATAGTCAACTTACACACAGATCTGACACACACATCTCACCAGACATGCCACCAAGGATCTTTTCACAGTCCCCAAATCCAGAACAAAATCAAGAAAGCTGTCATGCCCTAGGTTATCTATGCTGTTTAGGTCAGAGCGTGACTGGAGGGTTATCTAGTTTATAGATTTCTAGCTTGGTGGTTTGTGTGGTTCCCAATTGGAGGCAGCTGGTAATCGTTGCCTCTAATTGGGGATCATATTTAGGTAGGCTTTTTCCCCACCTGCATTTGTGGGATATTGTTTGTGTTCGTGTGTTTGGGTACTATGTCCTCACGGTCTTTGTAAGTGTTGTTATTTTGTTTTGTTAGTTTCACTTAAATATGTGGAACTATACTCACGCTGCGCCTTGGTCTGCTCATTTCCAAGATTGTGACAAAAGCGTACACTATAATATAGAGCCCTTATTGCATGGAAATCCAATCTCATATTGCTCAAATAAACAGCAAACCTGGAGAAAGAAAAAAAACAGATAAAGCAACACCTCACAGCACAACGCCTCTCTCCTACCTGACCTAGATAGTTTGTGTGTATGCAGGCTACGTAGTGCCTTTAAAAAAATATATGTAAATACCAATTGTAATTCTATGGAAGCTCTTTTTAAAGACAGACTACAAAGAGCTCTGGATTTGTTCTTGGAAAAGCCGAGAGCACAAACAACCAGGATCTTAGCACACAGGAGGAAATTATATTTAAGTGAAGATGTGCTGATATTCTAGACTTTTGAGGTGACATGATATGGTGATGGGTGATGGCTCCATAATACACTTTAATTTCATTTCTTTTAAGCTCGATATGAAACCTGATCAAAATTGACATTTTCTCTAGCGTGTCATTATTGCTATGTTCTGCAATAAATAGGGATTCTCAGAATATAATGAAAAGTGATAGAATTATCAAATTGGGTCTAGACTCACACAACATTGAATATCTAATTTCTAATACCCAATTAACTTAAAGGCAGATGAGATGAGGGAGATCAGTCCAGCTTACACAATTTAATTGATTACATGGTCCGTCTGGCCAAGGTATTCTTACCCAGTTTGAACTGTGTTACATTGTTTTATAGCATCCATTCATATAAAGATGACGTTCAGTCATTGGGCAGTAAGGAAATGATGTCTCTACCTGCCAATGAGATCATGAATTGTTATAAAATGATCTTGTGTTCCTATATAAAACTTGAGTTCCCTTTCAGTCAGTCAACTTCGGTACAACATACTATGGGAAGTTGCACTCTCACAACTTTGGTTGAAGGATCTACAATCACTCCCGACAAAGCCAATGAAATCCGTGCCTCTCTGGAAGCCACGCCTTCCACCGGTGATAAGCGTGACATGCTGACTACACCGCTCGCGTCAAGTGCGCGAGCGTTGCGAAAAACATTTAGAAATCTATATTATTCAATTATTGCACCCACACTGCTCGCTCGCGCCAACGAGCGTCTGCGTTGCCAAGGGCTAATCGCTGCAAATCCTGCCTCTCCTATCTCCTCATTGGTTATGCCCACGTGGGTAACTGAAAGACGAACAAGGTCAGTGATGGTAATGCACCTAATTTATGAAAGTTGCCAATCCCAATATAAAGTCAGGAGAAGAAAAAGTCTGGAAGGAGAGATGACTAGAAACGATTTGGTTGACTGTTTTATGTGTGATTAATTTCAGGTAAAATAACAACTCAATGTTTATATCACAGGACAAATTAGCTAGTAACAGCCAGCTAGATAAATAAGACACAATAACTAGCAAGTGCAAGCTAGCTAGCCATAAATGTTTAATGCTTTTTGACCTGTCCCCAAATTAATGTAATTGTTTCAGAGTTTGTTCTGATATTTTATGTGCTCAGCCAGTTTGGGTCCAGGTTAATTTCTTTAATTATTTTGCTCTTCACCTTGGTGTGAACAGGAACAATTCATGTTATTATGCACTAGTCACTTTAAATAACACCACTTTAATACTGTTTACACATCATATATTTCCCATTTCATATGTATATACTGCATTCTATACCATCTACTGCATCTTGCCTATTTTTTTATTTTTTTTTAACCTTTATTTAACCAGGCAAGTCAGTTAAGAACACATTCTTATTTTCAATGACGGCCTGGGAACAATGGGTTAACTGCCTGTTCAGGGGCAGAACGACAGATTTGTACCTTGTCAGCTCAGGGGTTTGAACTCGCAACCTTCCGGTTACTAGTCCAACGCTCTAACCACTAGGCTACCCTGCCGCTTATGCGGCACTCATCGCTCATCCATATATTTATATGTACATATTCAGTTCATCCATTTACATTTGTGTGTATTTTTTTAACCTTTATTTAACTAGTATAAGGTAATTGTTGTGCATTTGTTAGATTAACATCTGCTAACCATGTGTAATTTGATTTGATTATTAAACTAACACGAGACTGTTTTACATTGCGCCAATGAAACTGCCCCTTAGTGGAAGTACTCACCCCCTGGTCGTTGTCTGTTGAAGTTTGTATGGTTTTCAAAACTTTCCTAATCATGAACAATTAGTTATTTTTTTAATTGCCCAACTTGGAGCAGGCGAGGACTAGGGTGGGAGCTGTCGGTGGAAAACCAGTAGAGGGGGTGAGTGATCGTTCCTTTCCACATTTTGTGGTAAAAAAAAGAAGGAACAAAATGCAGAAGGAACAAATTGGGACCAGCTAATACCCTTTGTTCTGTTCTTCATCAGAGAGGTCTCCCTGGCATCCATGGGATTCTCACCCTTTGAACTCATGTACTGCAGATGACCCTGGGGCATGCTGGACCTGGCAAAGGAGGCCTGGGAGCAACAACCCTCCCCTTACTGGTCAGTTATTGAAAACGCGGAGGAGATGCGTTACGGCATGGTGAGAGTCTGGCCTCTGATGTGGGAACACAGGCTCCTGGCTCAGCAGGCCCAAGCCCAGGTCTACAACAGGAGGGCCCGACTCCGCAAATTCACTCCAGGAGAACTGGTCTTAGCACTCATCTCCACCCCTGACTGCAAATTCCTGACCAAGTGGCAGGGCCCGTATGAGATACTAGAATGAGTGAATGCGGTGAACTACAAAGTAAATCAACTAGGGAGATGCAAACCTACCCAGTTATATCATGTGAACCTGCGAAAGCAGTGGCATGCCCCTCCCCGGGAGAGAGTGACTGCCCCATCTATTGTCCCTTTCTCTCCAAGGCTCCCAGAGGTGCTGTTGGGACTCCAGCTTGGCCTTAGTCAATGATAGGATCTCCAGGGGCTGATCAGCAAACACCCGGATGTCTTCTCAGGGATACCGAGAAGAACCACAGTGGCCCAGCACAACATCGTCACGAAACCTGGAAAGAAGGTGAGATTAAGGCCATACCGCATCCCAAAGGTTAAGAGAGAGACCATCTGAGAGGAGGTGAGGAAGATGTTAGAACTCTATCATTGAAGAATCCCACAGTTCTTGGGCTAGCCCCATTATACTATTGCCCAAACCCGATGGTAGCACTTGGTTCTGTAATGACTTCTGGAAGTTAAACAAGATGTCAAATTTTGATGCTCACCCCAAGCCCAGAATAGACAAACGAATCGAGAGATTAGGGCCCGCCCACTTTATCTCCACATTAGATCTAACTGGCAGAACCCGCCAAAGAAAAGACATCATTCTCCACCCCAGAGGGACTTTTCCACTATATGGTCCTTCTGTTCGGGGTGCAAGGAGCTAAGGCCATTTCCAACGGATGATTGAATGGATCCTTCGACCCCACCGTGAGTATGCAGAAGCCTACCTGGATGACATAATCATTCATATTTCAGAATGGACCATGGCAAGACACAGTCCTGAGAGCCCTATGAGAGGCCGGTCTGACGGCCAACCCCAGAAAATGCAGGCTTGGCCTAGAGGAGGCTGAATAACAGGGCTACACGATTGGCCGGGGGAGCATCAAACCACAGCAGTACCTTGAACCTGGTCTAAGCCTACCACAAAGAAGGTAAAAACCTTCATTGGGTTGGTGTGGTATTATCAACGGTTTATTCCCCAGTTTTTCACAACTGCTGCTACTTTTCATGACATGACCTGACAACGCCTGCCCCACCATGTCACTTGGACGAAAGAGGCGGACCAGGCTTTCTCCACCCTGCAGCAGGCACTGTGTGCAGAACTGGTACTCGTCACAACCAACTTCCATGAGTTGGTTCCGTGGTCCATACCGAACCTCAGAGGTGGGCCTGAGCGTTGTGATGTCTCAGATTCGAGGGGGCGAGGAGCCTCCCCTGACACACACTACCGTTCAAAAGTTTGGGATCACTTAGAAATGTCCTTGTTTTTGAAAGAAAAGCACACTTTTTGTTGATTAAAATAACATCAAATTGATCAGAAAGACAGTGTAGACATTGTTAATGTTGTAAAGCTGGAAAAGGCAGATTTTTTTATGGAATATCTACATTGGTGTACAGAGGCCCATTATCAGCAACCATTACTCCTATGTTCCAATGGCAAGTTGTGTTAGCTGATCCAGGTGTATCATTTTAAAAGGCTAATTGATCATTTGAAAACCCTTTTGCAATTATGTTAGCACAGCTGAAAACTGTTGTTTTGATTAAAGAAGCTGTCACGCCCTGGTCGAAGTATATTGTGTTTGTCTTCATTTATTTGGTCAGGCCAGGGTGTGACATGGTTTTTTTGTATGTGTTGTGTTTGTATTGGGATTGTAGCTTAGTGGGGTGTTCTAGTTAAGTCTATGGCTGTCTGAAGTGGTTCTCAATCAGAGGCAGGTGTTTATCATTGTCTCTGATTGGGAACCATATTTAAGCAGCCATATTCATTGAGTGTTTCGTTGGTGATTGTCCTTAGTGTCCTTTTGTCCTTGTTCTGTGTTAGTTTACACAAGTATAGGCTGTTTCGGTTTTCGTTTATTGTTTTGTAGTGTTTGTGTTTAGTGTGTTTTGTCATTAAACATGAATCCTAATCTACATGCCGCATTTTGGTCCGACTCTCCTTCGCATACAGAAAACCATAACAGAAGCAATACAACTGGCCTTCTTTAGACTAGTTGAGTATCTGGAACATCAGCATTTGTAGGTTCGATTACGGTCTCAAAATTGCCAGAAACAAAGAACTTTCTTCTGAAACTCGTCGGTCTATTCTTGTTCTGAGAAATGAAGGTTATTCCATGCGAGAAAGATATCGTACAACGCTGTGCACTACTCCCTTCACAGAACAGAACAAACTGACTCTAACCAGAATATAAAAAGGAGTGGGGGCACAACTGAGCAAGAGGACAAGTACATTACAGTGTCTAATTTGAGAAACAGATGCCTCACAAGTCCTCAACTGGCAGCTTCATTAAGTAGTACCCGGAAAACACCAGTTTCAACGTCAACAGTGAAGAGGCGACTCCGGGATGTTGGCCCTCTCAGGGATGTTGGCCTTAACTAACCTCCAGACGAGCTTCAATGCCATACAACTCTCCTTCCATGGCCTCCAACTGCTCTTAAATGCCAGTCAAACTAATGAAATGCTCTTCAACCGATCGCTGCACGCCCATCCAGCATCACTACTCTGGACGGTTCTGATTTAGAATATCGACAACTACAAATACCTAGGTGTCTGGTTAGACTGTAAACTCTCCTTCCAGACTCACATTAAACATCTCCAATCCAAATTTAAATCTATAATCCGCTTCCTATTTCGCAAAAAAGCATCCTTCACTCATGCTGCCAAACATACCCTCGTAAAACTGACCATCCTACCAATCCTTGATTTGGCGATGTCATTTATAAAATAGCCTCAAACACTCTACTCAACAAATTGGATGCAGTCTATCACAATGGCATCCGTTTTGTAACCAAAGCCCCATATACTACCCACCACTGCGACCTGTAAGCTCTCGTTGGCTGGCCCTCGCTTCATACTTGTCGCCAAACCCACTGGCTCCAGGTCATCTACAAGTCTCTGCTAGGTAAAGCCCCGCCTTATCTCAGCTCACTGGTCACCATAGTAGCACCCACCTGTAGCACGCGCTCCAGCAGGTATATCTCACTTGTCACCCCCAAAGCCAATTCTTCCTTTGGCCGCCTCTCCTTCCAGTTCTCTGCTGCCAATGACTGGAACGAACTGCAAAAATCACTGAAGTTGGAGACTGTAACCTCCCTCACTAGCTTTAAGCACCAGCTGTCAGAGTAGCTCACAGATCACTGCACCTGTACATAGCCCATCTCTAAATAGCCCATCCAATCTACCTCATCCCCATACTGAATTTATTTATTTATCTTGCTCCTTTGCACCCTAGTATCTCTACTTGCACATTCATATTCTGCACATTCTACCATTTCAGTGTTTAATTGCTATATTGTAATTACTTCGCCACCATGGCCTATTTATTGCCTTACCTCTCTTATTCTGCTTCAATTGCACATGCTGTATATAGACTTTTCTACTGTATTATTGATTGTATGTTTGTTTATTCCATGTGTAACTCTGTGTTGTTGTATGTGTCGAACTGCTTTGCTTTATCTTGGCCAGGTCGCAGTTGCAAATGAGAACTTGTTCTCAACTAGCCTACCTGGTTAAATAAAGGTGAAATAATTAAAATAGCCTTGAAAAGTAATGGTGACTACTATTATTAAAATCTCAAGGGAGACTTTAATAATATATGCCATTTAGCAGACGCTGTTATCTGGTTACATGGTATTGGAAACAGATCATAGAAGCAGGATTACAAAATACATTTTGTTTCAGGGCTATTAATGTGTTTTTACAAGTTCCAATGAAACAAGAAGAGGATTCACATGAAAGGCTTTGCAAGTCTTTGCAACAGTAGCATACCTTATAGGGGCAATCAGCAGTTGCTATATTCATTTTTGCACTTATAAATGAATGACATGTAACCATTTATTCTTGAAGAATCTAACTTATAAATGCCTCATACTTAGTTCAACTGTCGTACCCGATCAGAACCTCAAATATAAGCTTGTTAATTCCAATGTTTGTAAACAAAGAAAATGTAAACCAACACAATACAGCCCCAAAACTTGGTAAAAACGATAATTTTGATATCATGGATGGTTAGTCCTTGCATCTATATATAGCTCTATGAATTTGAGAATGGTTACATTTCTTCAGCCCCCAACACCTCAGGAGTAAATGTCAGTAGGCTTTTCATAGCTGAGGATTCATAGGTTGAGACAGCAGGTCCAGGAGAGAGGGAGAGAGAGAGTCGGAACAGCAGATCCAGGAGAGAGGGAGAGAGAGAGTCGGAACAGCAGGTCCAGGAAAGAGGGAGAGAGCGAGTTGGAACAGCAGGTCCAGGACAAGGTATGATGTCTGTTGAAACAGGTAAAACATTTTTGGGGACAAACAATTCCGATTCCCTTTATGGATGTGTGTAGCTTCGAATTCGCTGTTTAATGGCCTGCCCCTTTTCCATTTTTGTAACACTAGCCCGCTCCCCCTGCTGTTCTGATTTCCAGAAGTTATTTTCAGTCATAAGTGACAATAGCAGCAACATTATGTACAAAATATGTTTCAAAATAACGTGAAAAAACAAACAAAACAGCACATGTGGTTAGGAGCACATAAAACAGCAACCATCCCCTCCTGCGTCATTCTCATGTTCTTGGGCAGACAGGCAGAGGGTACACTTAGAACTCAGAAGAATTGGAGAAGAGGACCCATTCCTGGGCAGCACGCCACCCAGCACAAGTTGAGAGCAAGTATTGAAACCCCTGACTCATCGCTCGCTGTCTCTTTTTTTGTTAATTAACACAGGCGGTCCGAAGAGCCACCACACCGGACACAGAGTGACCCACCCGTTACCTGAGAGGCCTTTCAGATGTTTATATTCCCTTCCTGTTCCCCCCAACCTTTATTAAAGAACAACTATTATTTGAGCACCGCAAAACGGTCTCCCGCTGTATTCTTTTTTGTGAGTTTCACCTCTGACTCCCCTAGGCTGCCACAGGGGTCATTGGTTAAGTCAAATGTCTCCCGGCTCCTGTGCACTCTGTCACCGGTTATGAGAGGCTACTTGAGGAGTGAGGGCTACCAGTTTCTGTAGGTATCCCCTCGCCGCCTTTATCTGCCTTAGTTTTATCCCGTCAACAATTTCTGTGGCCCCGCGGAAATCGAATTAACGTAATAAAAACATCTCCATCAAAATGAATCTGTTTAAAAACTTGTTAGGGTTAGGGATTTCCCATACAATACAAGTATGTTTTGTTTGATAAAGTTCATATTTACATCCAAAAATCTCAGCTTACATTGGCGCGTTATGTTCAGTAATGTTGTGCCTCGAAAACATCCGGCGAATTTGCAGAGAGCCACATCAATTTACAGAAATACTAATCATAAACTTTGATAAAAGATACAGGTGTTATACACAGAATTATAGATATACTTTTCCTTAATGCAACCTGCTGTGTCAGATTTCAAAAACGCTTTACGGAAAAAGCAGACCATGCAATAATCTGAGTACGGCGCTCAGACACAAAACAAGCCATGTAGACACCCGCCATGTTGTGGAGTCAGTAAAAGTCAGAAATAGCGTTATAAATATTCACTTACCTTTGATGATCTTCTTCAGAATGCACTCCCAGGAATCCCAGTTCCACAATAAATGTTTGTTTTGTTCGATAAAGTCCATAATTTCTGTCCAAAAACCTCCTTTTGTTAGCGCGTTTAGTTCACAAATCCAAACTCATGAGGCGCAGGCGAAAGTTGAGACGAAAAGTTCAAAAAGTTATATTACAGTTTGTAGAAATATGTCAATCGACGTATAGAGTCAATCTTTAGGATGTTTTTAACAAAAATCTTCGATAATGTTCCAACAGGAGAATTCCTTTGTCTTTAGAAATGCAATGGAACACAGGTCGCTCTCATGGGCGCACGCGTGATCAGTTCATTGCATTCTGCCAGACGTCTGGTTGAAACAGCTCTCATTCTCTCCCCCTCACAGCCTCAAACAAGGTTCTAAATACTGTTGACATCTAATGGAAGCCTTTGGAAGTGCAATATGACCCCTTAGACACTGTATATTCGATAGGCCAAGAATTAAGAGAAAAACTACAAACCTCAGATTTCCCACTTCCTGGTTGGATATTTCTCAGGTTTTCACCTGCCATATGAGTTCTGTTATACTCACAGCCACAGCCATCATTCAAACAGTTCTAGAAACTTCAGAGAGTTTTCTATCCAAATCTACTAATAATATGCATATATTAGCTTCCAGGCCTGAGTAGCAGGCAGTTTACTCTGGGCACGCATTTCATCTGACCGTGAAAATGCTGCCCCCTATCCCAAACAGGTTTTTAAGCTAGAGATATCTTTCGCATGTGCTGCGTCTCAATCCACCGCATCTGCAGATATCACCTTTCCGCATTTGCGTTGAAAGGTGGCAGAGCTAATGTGGTGTTTGTCAGACAATTTGCTCTCACTTCGGACAATGCATGTTCCCAGTTGCTTCAACTCAGGACTCAGGATGGCCTTCTTCTTCAGGAGTGCAGACTACATCCATTGGTGGTTGCCCAGATATAGGAGAGGTAGATATCTGGCACAGAGGTGGCTTCGGACCCTCCTTAACACATTTCTGCCATGAGGGCTATAATTGAATTGACTGAGCCACACCAGGGGCCTACTCCCAGGTTGTGCAGTTCCTGAAAGATGTACGTCGTCTCAAACCGGTCTCTAAACCTATTGCGCACACATGAGACTTGGCGCTGGTTTTGGAGGCACTGTGTCTGGCCCCCTTTGAGCCTCTTGAGTTGGTGCATCTGAAGATCCTCTCCTACAAAACCTCCCTGGCTTTGGCCTCGGTTAAATGTGTTAGGGACCTCCACTCGTTAGCCATACACCTTTCCTGCACTTAGTTCCCCCCGGGCGACGGTAAGGTGATGTTGCATCCAAATATGGTCTTGCTCCGAAAGTCATGGCTACGTCCTACAAGTCCTCAGCTTTGAAATATTTCCCTTTTTTCACCTCCTCCTTTTGCTTCTTAAGAGCGTGACACACCACATGGATTCGGTCTTATGTAGCAACATTTGAATTTCTGTGTTTTCCATTGGTTAAAAGTAGAGACTCAGAGGTAGAAAATTGTATATCATACACTGCATTTTAGGAAAAATGGGAAAGTAATACAGCTTTGAAAGTTGATCAACTTGTAAACTCACGTTTGAGAAAAACAGTCTTTCAATATTTTGGTACTACTACTGGAGAAGCCTTCTTTGTCTACACCCATTCAGCATTGTTAACACCCTCTTAAAACTCAGCCCCATCCATCTCTTTAAGGGTTGATCCAACCGTTCTGTACTTGCCAGCTACTTCCAGACATCTAAGAGAGAGAACAGCTCACTGAACATTACTCACCCTATCGCTCTGTGGTTTCACGTTCAGAGTTCACACTGGACTCTCTGGCCAATAAGTAGGGTTGTTCTGAAAGCTCTGACCTCACATCTACAGGCAAGCACCCAAGCTAACTGGCACACATTGGCTAGCTACTTCCAGACACCTAATGAGAGAACACCCCACTCTGACCATTTTACTAACCCTAGCAGAGCTGGTTAGGCTTTTTTCATGTAATGCAGAGCATTAGTGACTGTAACTGTGCTGCTGGCAACAATTGAATTACGCTTTGTTGCCGGACATATTCAATGGGTGTTGAGCGTTCAAAAATGCATCAGATATTATGCGCTTCGGCACTCTAAGACGAGAATCTTTTGTTAAGAAATGTAGCTAGATAGCTAGCTAGCTAAACAATGAATCCCAACGCATGACATAACATTAGTTAGCTAGCCAGCCAGCTAACTTTAGCTGAAGTCAGAGCACATCATCAAATACATTATTATTATGATCATCAGAAGAATTATTGTCATCACTGAACAACAGTGTGACATTATTTACTTTAAGATTTGACGGTTTTGTTTTTTGCTTGCCTGCCATTATTACTGGCTAGGCTAGCCTAGACCATCGCTTAGAGGGAGATGGCAAAGACGTGTTCTGTATTTGTTCAGGCTTGTGATTGGATTGCAGATAGAACCTTATAGTGCCAAGTTTAAATGGGTTTATGTAGATCGTAATGTCTAGTTGTAATTATTTTACTCACTTAAAATAATATTTTTTTTCAACTCTAACTTCCCAGAGATATGCAGAACTACCTAAATATAAATTATATTTGACTAACTAATTTTTACAAAAATTTCAGATAGAACCTTTATAATCCCAAGGTCTCAATGGGACATTTAATTTAATATCCTTTGGGGTCGGCTTGGGGCGTGATTATATTTCCTCATAGTATGTTGTACCGAAGTTGACTGACGAAAAGGGAACGTAACGTTATGACTATAACCTCTGCTCCCTGAGGCTCGGTGAATAGTGGTATTAAATTGAAGGAATGAATCAGAGGCTCACGCTTATCACATGTGGAAGGCAGGGCTTCAAGCCTAGTTCGAATTGTATTGGCCCTGTCTGGTGTGATCCTTCAACCAAAGTCAAGAAAGCATGTTGTACCTCATTTCCCATCTCCAGGGAATAGTAGTTATAGTCATAACGTTACGTTTTGTATAGTTGGCATCGAGGCTGATTACTTCCAGATGTTCCAACCTTGATATAAGTCCAAGTATGTGGAACTTCTCATGTTCCAATAGTACAAGAGCAGAGCAATGGCTGGGTCTGACTGACAGCCAAAAGCCTTGACCAATGAGAGTGGAGCAGAGTTGGACCACCCCTCTCCCTTGGCTTTCAGAGCATTGGTCCCTGCGTATGTGTGTGAATACTGAATGAGGAGTCAGTTGCTGCATGCTGCCACAACCTGCACTGGATTTAAATAACCTTCAGCATAGAGAACACCAGTCGAAGGAAAAGCTGAAACATTTGAGAATTGTGAAGGAGCGCAAAACAGCACTGTTGACTGCATTCCTGTTGAAAGAAAAACAATAATACAGAAGAGAGTGAAGAAACATAAGTGTCCATCGGTGTCAACTGATTAAATTAGAAGAATGTATAATTCCATGTATCTCCTCATCCTGCCGTGGGTGTTTGCGCTGCTCGTGTTCCCAGGTAAGACTTCTCCATCTCTTTTGCTCCATCTCCCGCTCGCTGGCTGTTGTAGCGAAGTGATGCACTGTAGCAACAGAGTTTTACCGGGTGAGCTACGTTTGACAATCACACACTGCCTTTCTCTCTCCCCCTCGCCTTCTCTTTCTCTCCCCTGAGAAGTGGTCTGTCACTGTCAAAGCTGTTGGAAAAGATTCAGGTGAAACACAGTGGAGGAAAGTCGGTTCAGACACTTTGGTCTTAGTTCAATGTGATCATTGCTCAGTTGTCTACCAAGCTCCCACAGTGTTGCCAAAACGTATCTGATGTTGACAGAAATTGATGCGAAGAAAAGCTTGCATTGGCAACAGCATATAATGCAGAATACCAGTGATATGCAGATTACATGTTGCATGTATTAGGAATGCTAAGAGAGATGTACTGTACTGTCTTTTGGGTTTGTTGTGATGATGCTTCAGTTGGATCGAGGTTGTCGGGTGAATTATACGTCTCTCATATGAACTGCCGCCTCAAATACTTAACTGTCATATCCCGTTTTGATCCGAGCCAATAAAATTAATATTGATATTTCTGGGACCATGTCAAAGGAGCTGCCTATATTCTCCAAGGTAACGGCAACACTTTTCAATCCATGACTTCAAGGTCTGGATAATTGGTTTCTGTCGCAGCTAGAAATGCAGCGTCTGTGAGGGACTTTGACATGTTAATCAACGGAGACAGAGTGTGTTTCATTGATGTTCAGGGGAAGCGTGTCTAGTATTACAAATGGGGGGGATTTACTTCTGGTATTGATATATTACTAAAGTAAAATTCCTAATTTCTGAAAGTTTTGCAGGTAATATCTTTCAGGATTAGCCCAATGTAGTATATTACATTATCAAAACTAGCCTCATATGCCACATTGTACCTACTTCTTCATGCAATCACAAACATACAAATGCATGATCTTAATTTAATCACTCTTTTGTTGCTGACAATTTTCCTGCACCTCAGATGCGCTTCATGATTTAAATACATACATTTAACCTGCACTAACACTGGAGAAATTAAGATCCCACGCCTGTGCACACAAACTCCCTTCTGAAAGTCAATGCACAAGCTGAAACGGTTACAATGCAGGGGTGTATCAATGTTTATTCATACAACAATGGCACCAATACTGTATTGGGGGTGACCTCACTGCTCCCTCCAAGTTCATTAGCATTGTTTGTCAGTAGGAGTCTATCTAGCACTCAAAAGTGAGCTAACTCACTCCGAGGTGATGTAAGAGACTAAAGCATCTATCCAAAATGTGTACCAACAGCAGTGTTCTACAATATTGGACGTTGGTTTTCATAGCTTACTTTTGGAATTCTCAATCAATTTCTCCAGACATCAACACTTAAACATTAATAGGAGACGAGTATGTGGAGCCGCGTTTGTTGAACATTTGGGAAGGGGCGCGTATGGACTGTGCTTCCCCCATGGATGGTGGTCTCAGAGCCATTTAGCTATGTCACTATGGGATGCCAGACTATCACTTCTCTGCATCTGTGGACTTTGAATTACGCTTATTGAGAAAGCTTGCACTGGGTGAAGATGCAGCATAGCCAGGGCCGGTAGTAATGCAGATGTTTTCTGGTGGCCCCTACCCCCCGAGAGTGAGAGTCACTAGCAATCCCGCATGACTAACACTCCATCTGTTCCACGGTGGCATCACAGGACCTATAGGGGGCACTGCACCCCCCTGGGCGATGACATCAGGAGACCACTGCTGTGTAGGAGGTGCTGTCACTCAAATGAGATGTCAACCAGAACTCCATGTGGGCATCTGGTGTTGTGCTATTGAAGGGTCCATTTCGATAGTACTCTAGGCAATTTGTTGGATTATTTATATGACCCTGCAACGATGCTTATTGATTTTTGGATGTTAACCTTCAAACTACAAACACATTTTACATACAGTACCAGTCAAAAGTTTGAGCAGATCTATACATTCAAGGATTTTTTGTTATTTGTGCTATGTTCTACATTTAATAATAATACTGAAGACATCAAATCTATGAAATAACACATAGGGAATCATGCAGTAACCAAAAAAAGAGTTAAACAAATGTTCAATTTGAGATTCTTCAAAGTAGCCACCCTTTCTCTTGATGACAGCTTTGCAACTCTTGGCATTCTCTCAACCAGCTTCATGAGGTAGTCACCTAGAAAGCATTTAAATTAACATCTGTAACTTGTTAAAAGTTCATTTGTGGAATTTCTTTCCTTAATGCGTTTGAGCCTGCGTGAATCAGGCCTTCATTGTCAAATTTCTGCAAAGAAACCACTATTATAGGCTACCAATAATAAGAAGAGACTTTCTTGGGCCAAGAAACATGAGCAATGTTCATTAGACCGGTGGAAATCTGTCCTTTGGTCTGATTAATCCAAATTTGAGATTTTTAGTTACAACCGCCATGTCTTTGTGAGACGCAGAGTAGGTGAATGGATGATCTCCGCAAGTGTGGTTCCCATCGTGAAGCATGGTTGAAGAGATGTGATGGTATGGGGGTGCTTTGCTGGATTGCGCTTAGTAGGACTATCATTTGTTTTTCAACAGGACAATGACCCAACACACCTGGCTTTTTAAGGACTATTTGTCCAAGAAGCAGAGTGATGTAGTGCTACATCAGAAGACTTGGCCTTCACAATCACCCGACATCAACCCAGTTGAGATGGTTTGGGATGAGTTGGACTGCAGAGTGAAGGAAAATCAGCCAACAAGTGCTCAGCATATGTGGAACTACTTCAAGACTGTTGAAGTTGGTTGAGAGAATGCCAAGAGTGTGCAAAGCTGTCATCATATGTTGATTTGTTTAACACTTTTTTTGGTTATGGAGATTTCATTATTTGTTCAGCAGTCTTATGGCTTGGGGGTAGAAGCTGTTGAGGAGCCTTTTGGTCCGAGACCTGGTGCTCCGGTACCGCTTGCCGTGCGGTAGCAGAAAAAGCATCTATGACTTGGGTGACTGGAGTCTCTGACAATTTTATGGGCTTTCCTCTGACACCGCCTATTATATAGGTCCTGGATGGCAGGAAGCTAGGCCCCAGTGATGTACTGGGCCGTTCCCACTACCCTCTGTAGCGCCTTATGGTCAGATGCCGAGCAGTTGCCATACCAGGCGGTGATGTAACCGGTCAGGATGCCCTCAATGGTGCAGCTGTGGAACCTTTTGAGCATCTGGGGACCCATGCCAAATCTTTTCAGTCTCCTGAGGGGGAAAAGGTTTTGTTGTGCCCTCTTCACGACTAACTTGGTATGTTTGGACCATGATAGTTTGGTGATATGGACACCATGGAACTTGAAACTCTCGACCCGCTCCACTACAGCCCCGTCGATATTAATGGAGGCCTGTTTGGCCCTCCTCTTCTTGTGTTCCACGATCATGATTCCATACGTAATTACAGATGTGTTATTTCAAATTGGTGATATCTTCAATATTATTCTTCAATGTAGAAAATGGTGTCCACTCACCCATAGTCCCTCATGTATTATATATTACGTTTACATACACCAAGTACATTTAAACTCAGATTTTCACAATTCCTGCCATTTCATCTTAGTAAAAATACCCTGTTTTAGGTCAGTTAGGATCACCATTTATTTAAAAAATGTGAAGTGTTGAAATAATATTAGAGAGAATAATTTATTTCAGCTTTTATTTCTTTCATCACATTCCCATGGGTCAGAAGTTTACATACACTCAATTAGTATTTGGTAGCATTGCCTTTAAATTGTATCAAATGTTTTAGGTAGCCTTCCAAAAGCTTCCCACAATAAGTTGGGTGAATTTTGGCCAATTTCTCCTGACTAAGCTGGTGTAACAGAGTCAGGTTTGTAGGCCTACTTGCCTGCACACACTTTTTCAGTTCTGCCAACACATTTTCTATAGGTTTGAGGTCAGGGCTTTGTGATGGCCACTCCAAATACCTTGACTTGACTGTCCTTAAGCCATTTTGTCACAACTTTGGAAGTATGCTTGCTGTCATTGTCCATTTGGAAGCACCATTTGCAACCAAGCTATAACTTCCTGACTGATATCTTGAGATGTTGCTTCAATATATCCACATAATTTTCCTGCCTCATAATGCCATCCATTTTGTGAAGGTCACCAGTCCCTCCTGCAGCAAAGCACCCCCACATCATGATGCTGCCACGCCGGCGCTTCACGTTTGGGATGGTGTTCTTTAGCTTGCAAGCCTCCCCCTTTTCCCCCCAAACATAACGATGGTCATTATGGCTAACCGTTCTATTTTTGTTTCCTCAGACCAGAGGACATTTCTCCAAAAAGTACAATCTTTGTCCCCATGTGCAGTTGCAAACCGTAGTCTGTCTTTTTTTATGGTGGTTTTGGAGCAGTGGCTTCTTCCTTGCTGAGCAGTCTTTTAGGTTATGGCGATATAGGACTTGTTTTACTGTGGATATAGATAATTTTGTACCTGTTTCGTCCAGCATCTTCACAAGGTACTTAGCTGTTTTTCTGGGATTGATTTGCACTTTTCCCACCAAAGTACGGTCATCTCTAGGAGACAGAACACGTCTCCTTCCTGAGCGGTATGACAGCTACGTGGTCCCATGGTGTTTATACTTGCAAACTATTGTTTGTACAGATGAACATGGTACCTTCAGGAGTGGAAATTGCTCCCAAGGATGAACAAGACTTGTGGAGGTCTACAATTTATTTTCTGAGGTCTCTGCTGGTTTCTTTTGATTTTCCCATGATGTCAAGCAAAGAGGCACTAAGTTTGAAGGTAGGCCTTGAAATGCATCCACAGAAATGCATCCATCAGAAGCTTCTTATACAATGACATAATATTCTAGAATTTTGTAAGCTGTTTAAAGGCACCGTCAACATAGTGTATGTACACTTCTGACCCATTGGAATTGTGATACAGTGAATTATAATTGAAATAATCTGTCTGTTAACAATTGTAGGAAAAATTACTTGTGTCATGCACAAAGTAGACTTCCTAACCGACTTGCCAAAACTATAGTTTATTAACAAGAATTTTTGGAGTGGTTGAATAACAAGTTTTAATTACTCCAACCTAAGTGTATGTAAACCTCTGACTTCAACTGTATATATTTTAAATATCTGTGATAAACATGAATTCAACTACTCATTCAGCATGATTTCAACTACTGGACCCCTTTTTTCGAATGAGATGTATTCAGAAATGTATACAATATGGTCATATTTTGGTAGAACCACTGATCAAGCTAAATCTGTGTGATCTGTTCATACAGTATCATTCCTATTAGTGCACTTTCTCTGTCACAGCCCAGAGCAGGTCATGTCCTTGTCAAACTTAATCAAATCAACCAGCTTCATAAACAGTGCAAGCGCAATAGCAATTCACAGCCCGATGAAGAACTCTCTGTCTCTGGTAATGAAAAAATAACACGAACAGTACAAAAACAATAAATGTAACGAGAACCTAAACAGCCTATACTGGTGCAAACTAACACAGAGACAGGAACAATCACCCACAAAACCCAACACCAAACAGGCTACCTAAATATGGTTCCCAATTAGAGACAATGACTAACACCTTCCTCTGATTGAGAACCATATCAGGCCAGACTTAGAAATAGACAAACAAGACATCCAACATAGAATGCCCACTCATATCACACCCTGACCAAACAAAACATAGAAACATACAAAGCAAACTATGGTCAGGGTGTGACAGTACCCCCCCCCCCTCCCCCAAGGTGCGGACTCCGGCCGCAAAACCTGAACCTATTGGGGAGGGTCTGGGTGGGCATCTGTCCGCGGTGGCGACTCACCATACTCTTAGACTTTTGTATTGATTTTAAGAAAGGCATTGATGCTTATGGTTAGGTACACATTGGTGCAACAACAGTGCCTTGTTTTCGTGAATGCGCTTGTTAAATCACCCGTTTGGCGAAGGAGGTTGTGATTCAATGATAAATTAACAGGCACCTCATCGAATGTATGCAACACAGGACAAGCTAGATAAACTAGTAATATTATTAACCATGTGCAGTTGACTAGTGATTATGTTAAGATTGATTGTTTTTTATAAGATACGTTTAATGCTAGCTAGCACCTTACCTTGGCTCCTTGCGGCACTCGCATAACAGGAAGTCAGCCTGCCACGCAGTCTCCTTGTGGAGTGCAATGTAATCAGCCATGATCGGTGTCCAAAAATGATGATTACCGATTGTTATGAAAACTTGAAATCTGCCCTAATTAATCAGCCATCCCAATTAATCGGTAAACCTCTAGTCAGGAGTGAAGGAGAGGAGAAAATGTAAGTGTTTTATATATATATATAGTATCAGTCAAAAGTTTGGACACCTACTCATTCAACCAGCTTCACCTGGAATGCTTTCCAATAGTCTTGACTTCATATGGCTGCAGGGGCAGTATAGAGTAGCTTGGATGAAAAGGTGCCCATTGTAAACGGCCAGCTCCTCAGTATGTTGCTAATATATGCATATTATTATTAGTATTGGATAGAAAACACTCTAAAGTTTCCAAAACTGTCAAAATATTGTCTGTGATATAACAGAACTGATATTGCAGGCGAAACCCAGAGGAAAATGGAAACAGGAAGTGGCTTCTATTTTGAAAACTCCATGTTCCATAGCCTCCCTTTGCTGGATTTAAAGGGATCTGAACCAGATTCCTTTTCCTATTGCTTCCTCAAGGTGTCAACAGTCTTCAGACATAGTTTCAGGCTTTTATTTTGAAAAATTAGCCAGAACGATAACATCGCGTCAAGTGGTCACATGAGTTTTGCTTAGGCAACAGAATTCGGACAGCCATTTCCTTTCCCTCTACTACTGTGAAAAAGATTTGCGGTTGATATATTATCGATTATATATTTTAAAAACAACCTGAGGATTGATTATAAAAAATGTTTGACATGTTTCTTTGGACATAATGGAAACTATTTGGAATTTTCGTCTGCGTTGTCGTGACCGCTCTTTCCTGTGGATTTCTGAACATAACGCGACAAACACACAGAGGTATTTTGGATATAAAAATCATCTTTATGGAACAAATGGAACATTTGTTGTGTAACTGGGAGTCTTGTGAGTGAAAACATTCGAAGATCATCAAAGGTAAACGATTCATGCACCATTGCGTCCTGTGCCAGCTTCCCACACTTGCCGTGAGAAGGTGGTCATTTGTCCAGGGTGCGTTGTAACAGCTCTACGCTCCAGACCTTCAGTGCGTCCTGTGCCTCCTCCCCGCACTCGACCTTAGGTGCGTGTCACCAACCCGGTGCCACCTGTACCGGCCCCACACATCAGGCCTCCAGAGTGCCTCCTCAATCCAGTACGTCCTGTGCCTGCTCCTCACGCTCGTCCTGAGGTGCGTGCCACCAGCCCGGTACCACCAGTGCCGGCCCCACGCACCAATCTTCTGGCGACAGTTCCCAGTCCAGAGCTTATGGCGACGTTTCACAGTCCAGAGCTTCCGGCGACGGTCCATGGTCCGGAACCTCCAGCGACGGTCGGCGGTTCGGAACCTCCAGCGACGTAGTCATTTGTCTTACCAATCACCGTCATCTTAAATTCCATGACCGTCACAGCCCTGTTCTCTTGTCATTTAAAGATGAAAAGATGGTGCCAATGGAGAAGGCCACCATCTTACTAGTTAAGAAATTTGATGCAGCTTTGAATGCTTTTATGTGCGATATGATTAATAGTTAGACTATTGCAGATCTTGGCAAACGATCAACTTACCACTATTGTCACTATAAATTGTGGATAGAGGGCAGGATAGACAGACAGTCAGACTGGTAGACTATACTGACCTGTGGTATAGTAAAAGTTAGCTGACTGAAAAGTGTAGTGCATGAGGGGAAGTACCAAAACACCTTGATATAGGGGAGGCGCATGCAAGAAGATGAGGAAATGTGGCTGGGATAGAATAAATTTTATATAGTAAAATCTGCAAAAGGACAAATGTTAACCGGAAGGAAAAAAACACTACCCTCCCCTGTACCCAATAATTAAAAAAAACACAACCCTCCTCAAAGCAACCCTCCCTTATTTTGGACCACCCCTCATCCCCAATAAATTGTGATCTGTCCCTAATACATCATATAACTATGATGTATTATATTGTTTTGTACTCAAGCCGTCTATATGGTCCTTGCAGGAAGCTTTTCATTACATGTATGAGAGGGCAGATTAATATGATCCTATTAAATCTTGTTAATCTTTCTCTTGTTAATTTCTGTAAAATAATGCTATAGACTTGCAGGTGGATTTACAAAGCGTTCTCATCAATGTTGCATACTCAACGCAATTCATTATTGTTGACAGCTCCGTGAAATTGGAGCACAATATTTTGCTCTCTGTTATTTGTAAGATAATGAGCCTTGAAATAACATCGTCTCAAATGTACAGAAACATCTAATTAAGACATTTTCAAAAGACAAGGTGTGGAATTCCCAGGTGTGCGTTTACTCAGAAATGTGTTTGACACAGTAAGATACATGTTCATAGTATTCATCCTTTTCTCAATCACACAGTGTAGAATAGTCCACAGTTGAAGTCAGAAGTTTACATACACTTAGTTTGGTGTCATTAAAACTCATTTTTCAACCACTCCACAAATTTCTTGTTAACAAACTATAGTTTTGGCAAGTCGGTTAGGACATCTACTTTGTGCATGACACAAGTAATTTTTCCAACAATTGTTTACAGACAGATTATTTCACTTATTCACTGTATCACAATTCCAGTGGGTCAGAAGTTTACATACACTAAGTTGACAGTGCCTTTAAACAGCTTCGAAAATTCCATTCCAAATTCATGGTTTCAGAAGCTTCTGATAGGCTAATTGACATCATTTGAGTCAATTGGAGTTGTACCTGTTGATGTATTTCAAGGCCTACCTTCAAACTCAATGCCTCTTTGCTTGACATCATGAGAAAATCGAAAGAAATCAGCCAAGGCTTCAGAAAATAAATTGTAGACCTCCACAAGTCTGGTTCATCCTTGGGAACAATTTCCAAACGCCTGAAGGTACCACGCGAACTATTGTTTGTACAGATGAACAAGTATAAACACCATGGGCCCACGCAGCCGTCATAATGCTGAGGAAGGAGACATATTCTGTCTCCTAGAGATGAACGTACTTTGGTGGGAAAAGTGCAAATCAATCCCAGAACAACAGCAAAAAGGACCTTGTGAAGATGCTGGAGGAAACGCGTACAAAAGTATATATATCCACAGTAAGACGAGTCCTATATCGACATCACCTGAACGACCGCTAAGCAAGGAAGAAGCCACTGCTCCAAAACCACCATAAAAAGCCAGACTACGGTTTGCAACTGCACATGGGGACAAAGATCATACTTTTTGGAGAAAAGGCTGATGAAACAAAAATAGAACTGTTTGGCCATAATGACCATCGTTATGTTTGGAGGAAAAAGGGGGAGGCTTGCAAGCCGAAGAACACCATCCCAACCATGAAGCACGGGGGTGGCAGCATCATGATGTGGGGGTGCTTTGCTGCAGGAGGGACTGGTGCACTTCACAAAATAGCTGGCAACATGAGGAGGGAAAATTATGTGGATATATTGAAGCAACATGTCAAATCATATATTGAAGCAACATGTCAAATCAAATGTTATTGGTCACATACACATGGTTAACATCTGCTAATGTGAGTGTAGCTAAATGCTTATGCTTCTACTTCCGACCGTGCAGTAATATCTAACAATATCACAACAATTACCTTATACACACAAGTGTAAAGGAATGAATAAGAATATGTACATATACATATATGGATGAGCGATGGCCGAACGTTGTAGGCAAGATGCAGTACATGGTACAGAGTACAGAATATTCATATGTGATGAGTAATGTAAGGTATGTATACGTTATATACAGTGACATTTTTTTAAAGTGACTAGTGATACATTTATTACATCCAATTTTTAATTATTGAAGTGGCTAGAGATTTGAGTCAGTATGTTGTCAGCGATGACTGTTTAACAGTCTGTTGGCCTTGAGATGGAAGCTGTTTTTCAGTCTCTCGGTCCCAGCTTTGATGCACCTGTACTGACCTCGCCTTCTGGATGAAAGCGGGGTGAACAGGCAGTGGCTCGGGGAGTTGTTGTCCTTGATGATCTTTTTGGCCTTTTTGTGACATCAGGTGCTGTAGATGTCCTGGAGGGCAGGTAGTTTGCCCCCGGTGATGCGTTGTGCAGACCTCAAGACCCTCTGGAGAGCCTTACGGTTGTGGGCGGAGCAGTTGCTCTATCTGGCGGTGATACAGCCCGACAGGATGCTCTCGATTGTTCATCTGTAAAGGTTTGTGTGTTTTTGGTGACAAGCCAAATTTCTTCAGACTCCTGAGGTTGAAGAGGTGCTGTCACGCCTTCTTCACCACACTGTCTGTGTGGGTGGACCAATTCAGTTCGTCCGTGATGTGTACGCCGAGGAACTTAAAACGTTTCACCTTCTCCACTACTGTCCCGTCGATGTGGATAAGGGGGTGTTCCCTCTGCAAACTTGATGATTGAGTTGAGTTGAAGGCGTGCATGGCAACGCAATCATCGTTGAACAGGGAGTACAGGAGAGGGCTGGGAATGCACCCTTGTGGGGCCCGAGTGTTGAGAATCAGCGGGGTGGAGATGTTGTTTCCTACCTTCACCACCTGGGTGCGGCCCGTCAAAGACCCAGACCCAGTTGCACGGGGGGGTCGAGACCCGGGGTCAGTCCCAGGGTCTCGAGCTTAATGACGAGTTTGGAAGATACTATGGTGTTAAATGCTGAGCTGTAATCATTGAACAGCATTCTTACGTAGGTATTCTTCTTGTACAGATGGGTTAGGGCAGTGTACAGTGTGATTGTGATTGCGTCGTCTGTTGACCTATTGGGGTGCTAAGCAAATTGGAGTGGGTCTAGGGTGACAGGTAGGTTGGAGGTGACGGTTAGGGATGCCGTCTGGGCCGGCAGCCTTGCGAGGGTTAACATGTGTAAAATGTTTTATTCACATTTGCTGCTGTGAAGGAGAGGCCACAGGTTTTTGTAGCGGGCCGTGTCAGTGGCACTGTATTGTCCTCATAGACGTCGGTGTCCACGATGGGGCTGCTTTTCTTTAGGTAATCCGTGATTGACTGTAGACCCTGCCACATACGTCTCGTGTCTGAGCCGTTGAATTGCGACTCTACTTTGTCTCTATACTAGCTTGTTTGATTGCCTTGCGGAGGGAATAGCTACACTGTCTGGTATTTCTGTTTTGTATTTCTGGTCCCCTTGCCATGATTAATAGCATTGGTTCGCGCTTTCAGTTTTGCAGGAATGCTGCCATCCATCCACGGTTTCATGTTGGGGAATGTTTTAATAGTGAGCCGTGGTTACAACATGACCGTTGCTCTTCCTAATAAACTTGTTCACCGAATCAGCATATACATCAATGTTGTTGTCTAAGGCTATCCGGAAACATATCCCAGTACACGTGATCGAAACCATCTTGAAGCGTTGAATCAGATTGGTGGGACCAGCGTTGAACAGACCTGAGCACAGGCGTTTCCTGTTTTAGTTTCTGTCTATAGGCTGGGAGCAACAAAATGGAGTCGAGGGAGTGCTTTGTATGCATCGCGTTAAAGTAGCAATGATCCAGAATTTTTAGAGCCCGGGTCGCACATTTGATGTGCTGCTAAAATTTAGGGAGCCTTGTTTTCAGATTAGCCTTGTTAAAATTCCCAGCTACAATAAATGCAGCCTCAGGATATGTGGTTTACAGTTTACATAGAGTCCAATGAAGTTCTTTCAGGGCTGTTGAGGTGTCTGCTTGGTGGGAGATATACATGGCTATGATTATAATCGAAAATAATTATCTTGGGAGATTATGTGGTCGGCATTTGATTGTAAGGAATTCTAGGTCAGGTGAACTACAGGACTTTAGTTTCTGTATGTTGTTATGATTACACCACTACTCGTTAATCATAAGGCATACAGCCCAGCCCTTCTTCTTACCAGAGAGATGTTTTGTTTCTGTCTGTGCGATGCTTGAAGAAACTGGGGGACTATACCGACTGTGAGCAATGTTTCCGTAAAACAGAGAATGTTACAATCTCTGATGTCTCTCTGGTAGGCAGCAGATTGGGATAGGGGGATAGGGATTGATTGAATATGTCCGTAAACACACCAGCCAGCTGGTCTGCGCATGCTCTGAGGACGCTAGGCATACCTAGCCGGCTGTACCGGCATCCCGTCAGTACAGCCCCCCTTGCTCGAATTTCGTCTACCTTGTTGTCAAGAGACTGGACATTGGTGAGTAGAAATACTCAGGAGCGATGTACGCGTCTATGGAGCCTGACCAGAAGACCGCTCCGTCAGCCCCTTCTGCGGTGCCATCTCAAGACATCAGTCAGGAAGTTAAAGCTTGGTCGCAAATGGGTCTTCCAAATGGACAACGATCCCAAGCATACTTCCAAAGTTGTGGCAAAATGGCTTAAGGACAACAAAGTCAAGGTATTGGAGTGGCCATCACAAAACCCTGACCTCAATCCTGTAGAAAGTTTGTGGGCAGAACTGAAAAAGCGTGTGCGAACAAGGAGGCCTACAAACTCGACTCAGTTACACCAGCTCTGTCAGGAGGAATGGGCCAAAATTCACCCAACTTATTGTGGGAAGCTTGTGGAATGCTACCCAAAACGTTTGACAATTTAAAGGCAATGATACCAAATACTAATTGAGTGTATGTAAACTTCTGACCCACTGGGAATGTGATGAAAGAAATAAAAGCTGAAATAAATAATTCTCTCTACTATTATTCTGACATTTAACATTCTTAAAATAAAGTGGTGGTCCTAACAGACCCAAGACTGGGAATTTTTACTAGGATTAAATGTCAGCAATTGTGAAACTGAATTTAAATGTATTTGGCTAAGGTGTATGTAAACGTCCGACTATAGCTGTATATGGAATTCCACAGAATAAACGCTATGACAACATTTGAATTGCCATTTAGACATGAAAAAACACATTTGATTTTGTATATGAATTGACAACGTACATTCTCAATTTCTCTCATTCTCTCAGTCAAAAGAAACATGTGAAAGGCACTTCAGGTGCACATTTTATAACACTATAATTAAAGTTATTGACTTTTGTGACTAACAAAACAGTGGCCGTTAGGTTGCTGAAAATAAAGGCAGACAATCATTTGTCAATTTAAAGTGCATTCCGAAAGTATTCAGACCCCTTCACATGTTCCACATTTACGTTACAGCCATATTCTAAAAACAATAAAATAACATTTTCGATGACATTAGCATTGTTGTCAGAGTGATAGATGGACAATAGAGTGCAGAATACCAGGCAGTTAGCAAGTTTGGTAGGCTACTAATAACCATGAGCAGCATCAGAACTTGGGGAAGCCTATTTACTGTGACTAAACGGTCACGTGGAATGTGACAGCCCTCTTGACTTGTGACCTCCGGTGTGGCAGTAATACGATTAGTCATACCCAGGAAGACTCAAGGCTGTAATCGCTGCCAAAGGTGCTTCAACAAAGTACTGAGTAAAGGATCCGGCGCCGACAGAGATGGCCGCCTCGCTTCGCGTTCCTAGGAAACTATGCAGTTTTTTTGTTTTTTTACGTGTTATTTCTTACATTAGTACCCCAGGTCATCTTAGGTTTCATTACATACAGCCGAGAAGAACTACTGTATATAAGAACAGCGTCAACTCACCATCAGTACGACCAAGAATATGTTTTTTGCGACGCGGATCCTGTGTTCTGCCTTACAAACAGGACAACGGAATGGATCGCATGCAGCGACCCCAAAAAACGACTCCGAAAAAGAGGGAAACGGAGCGGTCTTCTGGTCAGACTACGGAGACGGGCACATCGTGCCCCACTTCCTAGCATTCTTCTTGCCAATGTCCAGTCTCTTGACAACAAGGTTGATGAAATCCGAGCATGGGTAGCATTCCAGAGGGACATCAGCGACTGTAACGTTCTGTGCTTCACGGAAACATGGCTCACTGGAGAGACGCTATCCGATGCGGTGCAGCCAACGGGTTTCTCCACGCATCGCGCCGACAGAAACAAACACCTTTCTGGTAAGAAGAGGGGTGGGGGTGTATGCCTTATGGCTAACGAGGCATGGTGCGATGAAAGAAACATACAGGAACTCAAATCCTTCTGTTCACCTGATTTAGAACTCCTCACAATCAAATGTAGACCGCATTACCTACCAAGAGAATTCTCTTCGATTATAATCACAGCCGTATATATCCCCCCCCCAAGCAGACACATCGATGGCTCTGAACGAACTTTATTTAACTCTTTGCAAACTGGAAACCGTTTATCCGGAGGCTGCATTCATCGTTGTTGGGGATTTTAACAAGGCTAATCTGAAAACAAGACTCCCTAAATTGTATCAGCATATCGATTGCGCAACCAGGGGCGGAAAAACCTTGGATCACTGTTACTCTAACTTCCGCGACGCATATAAGGCCCGGCATCCCCAGCCGCGCCCTCAGAGCATGCACAGACCAGCTGGCTGGTGTGTTTACGGACATATTCAATCAATCCCTATACCAGTCTGTTGTTCCCACATGCTTCAAGAGGACCACCATCGTTCCTGTTCCAAAGAAAGCTAAGGTAACTGAGCTAAACGACTACCGCCCCGTAGCACTCACTTCCGTCATCATGAAGTGCTTTGAGAGACTAGTCAAGGACCATATCACCTCCACCCTACCTGACACCCTAGACCCACTCCAATTTGCTTACCGCTCAAATAGGTCCACAGACGATGCAATCTCAACCACACTGCACACTGCCCTAACCCATCTGGACAAGAGGAATACCTATGTGAGAATGCTGTTCATCGACTACAGCTCGGCATTCAACACCATAGTACATTCCAAGCTCGTCATCAAGCTCGAGACCCTGGGTCTCGACCCCGCCCTGTGCAACTGGGTACTGGACTTCCTGACGGGCCGCCCCCAGGTGGTGAGGGTAGGTAACATCTCCTCCCCGCTGATCCTCAACACTGGGGCCCCACAAGGGTGCGTTCTGAGCCCTCTCCTGTACTCCCTGTTCACCCACGACTGCGTGGCCACGCACGCCTCCAACTCAATTATCAAGTTTGCGGACGACACAACAGTGGTAGGCTTGATTACCAACAACGACGAGACGGCCTACAGGGAGGAGGTGATGGCCCTCGGAGTGTGGTGTCAGGAAAATAACCTCACACTCAACGTCAACAAAACTAAGGAGATGATTGTGGACTTCAGGAAACAGCAGAGGGAACACCCCCCTATCCACATCGATGGAACAGTAGTGGAGAGAGTAGCAAGTTTTAAGTTCCTCGGCATACACATCACAGACAAACTGAATTGGTCCACTCACACAGACAGCATCGTGAAGAAGGCGCAGCAGCGCCTCTTCAACCTCAGGAGGCTGAAGAAATTCGGCTTGTCACCAAAAGCACTCACAAACTTCTACAGATGAACAATCGAGAGCATCCTGGCGGGCTGTATCACCGCCTGGTACGGCAACTGCTCCGCCCTCAACCGTAAGGCTCTCCAGAGGGTAGTGAGGTCTGCACAACGCATCATCGGGGGCAAACTACCTGCCCTCCAGGACACCTACACCACCCGATGTTACAGGAAGGCCATAAAGATCATCAAGGACATCTACCACCGAGCCACTGCCTGTTCACCCCGCTATCATCCAGAAGGCGAGGTCAGTACAGGTGCATCAAAGCTGGGACCGAGAGACTGAAAAACAGCTTCTATCTCAAGGCCATCAGACTGTTCAACAGCCACCACTAACATTGAGTGGCTGCTGCCAACACACTGACACTGACTCAACTCCAGCCACTTTAATAATGGGAATTGATGGGAAATGATGTAAATATATCACTAGCCACTTTAAACAATGCTACCTTATATAATGTTACTTACCCTACATTATTCATCTCATATGCATACGTATATACTGTACTCTATATCATCGACTGCATCCTTATGTAATACATGTATCACTAGCCACTTTAACAATGCCACTTTGTTTACATAGTCATCTCACATGTATATACTGTACTCGATACCATCTACTGTATCTTGCCTATGCTGCTCTGTACCATCACTCATTCATATATCCTTATGTACATATTCTTTATCCCCTTACACTGTGTATAAGACAGTAGATTAGGAATTGTTAGTTAGATTACTTGTTGGTTATTACTGCATTGTCGGAACTAGAAGCACAAGCATTTCGCTACACTCACATTAACATCTGCTAACCATGTGTATGTGACAAATAAAATTTGATTTGATTTGAGGATCCGAATACTTATGTAAATGTTTTTTCATTTTTAATACATTTGAAAACAATTTTAAAAACCTGGGGTATTGTGTTTTGATAAAAATAATAATATATATTTTAGAATAAGGCTGTAACGTAACAAGATGTGGAAAAAGTCAAGGGGCCTGAATACTTTCCGAATGCACTATAAATAATTGTTAGGTGGGTTGCCATTATCTGTCAAAGCATGTCGTGAAAAATGAAGTGGAATATGTATGTCCTTTGTGCCGTTTGACCTATGATGTCGTGGGTTTATGAGCTACAATTCCTCCACCACCTCCGCTGGCATAGAAGCCAGCGACTTGTTTTCCACACATTTTTAACTTTTCCTAAATGTATTCATTAATGTATCTATCTATCTGTTCTTGTTTGTTAAAGCAGATGGTCATAGTTGATTTAAGTGACATAGTTGCGAAGAACATTCAAGCTTTTTTTTGTTTTTCCGTCTAAATTGACAGAATCATTAATCAAAATATCACGCTAAGAGCCTGCTAACTCTAACACACAGTACAGGTTGTTCTGCTCATTGATCCTCTAAGCTTAACATGATGGATTGCTATGATCGGGGGGTCAAATTGGTTGTGAAAATTAGGCTTCAGTTTATTTAGTATACTTTGTCAAAATATATCCTCTCTAAAGTACACATTTTAAAATCAAGTAAGATCTAGTAAACTAAAATGCACAAGCATTTCGCTACACTCGCATTAACATCTGCTAACAATGTGTACGTGACAAATACAATTATTTGATTTGAAATACCCATAACATTGGAGAGATCTGGGAATTGTCTACTTTACTGTGAAGCCTACTGTTAAGCCTATTGTTTAGATGCACTTATAATAAAGTTTGATTCGATTTGAATGATAGCATTGACAGCTACGGATTGTTAAACAGGCAGTTTAATGAGACAAACAACTCAACTCTTGTCAGCACAACACCTTGTATCACCACAGGTTAGAAGTAAACATATAATATTCTT
This sequence comes from Oncorhynchus masou masou, assembly GCF_036934945.1. Taxonomy (NCBI): domain Eukaryota; kingdom Metazoa; phylum Chordata; class Actinopteri; order Salmoniformes; family Salmonidae; genus Oncorhynchus; species Oncorhynchus masou. The sequence continues at coordinate 43,788,624 of NC_088222.1, forward strand.
CGTTATAAGCCGGTCTGTGGGTAGCACCACTTTTGCCGACTTCTAAATTAATTTGAAGGTGTCCTAAATAGGACAACATTAGTCTCAGCAGGACTTGTGTCAGTCTCATGAGGCTTTCCTAAAATGACAGTGTAAATTAATTATGTGGCTAAGATGCTGTGAAGTGTGCTTTCCTATCCTCTGGGAATGCTGTAATTTCTCACCTCTACTGGGAAGGGACGGCCAGCTAATGGGTTACTGTGTAAGACTTAACACACACTCTGAAGTCTACACACTTGGACGACATTAGACATAGGAGACACATCATTGCTGTGAGTTATTCAGCACTAACGATACCATTGATACCATAAGGACATTGTCCAGCATTCACTAACATTCTTAGAGAGTATAGCCAATACAGATGCAGGATCTTAATTTGACTCTTTTGTTGCTGAGAATTTTCCTGCAGCACAGGAAATGCCGATGAGCTTTGTGATTTACATCAATTCACTGAAAACACATTTCATGCAGCCTACTTTTGTCCAGCTAATAGCCTAACCACCAATCAAGCAACATTATGGACTAAATGTTCAAATCCTTTTGCTGCAGGATTATTTTGCTGTGACAATATACACTCAGTGGACAGTTTATTAGGTAGACTCATCTAGGTACTGGGTTGGACCCCCCATAACAGCTTGAATTCATCGGGGCGTGGATTCAACAAGTCAGAAATATTTCACAGGGATGTTAGTCCATGCTGATGCGACGGCATCACGCAGTTGCTGCAGATTGGACGGCAGTACGCCTCCGCCACCAGCCTGTACTGTTGACACCAGGCCAGATGGTTTCATTGACTCATGCTGCTTATGCCAAATCCTGACTCTGCCATCAGCATGATGCCACAGGAACCAGGATTTGTCGGACCAGGCAATGTTTTTCCACTCCTCAATTGTCCTGTGTTGGTGATTGTGTGCTCACTGGAGCATCTTCTTCTTGTTATTAGCTGATAGGAGTGGGACCCGGTGTTGTCGTCTGCTGCAATAGCCCATCTGTGACGAGGCTCGACGAGATGTGCGTTCCAAGATTCCTTTCTGCACACCAATGTTGTACTTCGCCGTTATTTATCTGTTTGTGGCCCGTCCGTTAGCTTGGACGATTCTTGCCATTCTACTTTGACCTCTCTCATGAACAAGCTGTTTTCACCCACAGGACTGCTGCTGACTGGATGTTTCTTGTTTGTTGCACGATTCTCAGTAAACCCTAGACACTGTCAGGAGTGAAAGGCCCAGGAGGGGCAGCCGTTTCTGAGATACTGGATCCGGCGTGCCTGACACCGACGATTATTCCACACAGAAACTGCTTAGGTCACTCGTTTTGCCCATTATAACGTCCAATCAAACAGTAACTGAATGACTCGATGCCTGTCTGCATGCTTATATAGCAAGCCATGGCCACGTGACTCACTGTCTGTAGGAGAGATCCATTTTTGTGATAGGGGTGGTGTACCTAATTAACTGTCTGTGTGTAGGTCTAATTAACATCCTACATCCTGTAGTTCGCCCATGTTTCACTCTGTCTAGAGACAAGGCGATGTCCTGTTGCATCATCAAGCAATGAGTTTAGATGTCACTGGTTCCACTAGCTTCACCCCTCAACAACATTCCGCTGAAAGGGCAGCACGCGAAATTCAAAAATATTTTTTCAAAATATGTAACTTTCATACATTAACAAGTGCAATACACCAAATGAAAGATAAACTTCTTGTTAATCTACACATCGTGTCCAATTTCAAAAAGGCTTTACAGCGAAAGCACAACATATGACTATGTTAGGTCAGAGCCCAGTCACAAAACACACACAGCCATTTTTACAAGCAAAGAGAGGAGTCACAAAAAGCAGAAATATAAATAGAATGAATCACTAACCTTTGATGATCTTCATCAGATGACACTCATAGGACTTCATGTTACACAATACATGTATGTTTTGTTCGATAAAGTGCATATTTATATCCACAAATCTCAGTTTACATTGGCGCGTCACGTTCAGTAATGTTTTGCTTCCAAAACATCTGGTGATTTTTGCAGAGCCACATCAATTTACAGAAATACTTAAAATAAACATTGATAAAAGTGATAAAAGTGTTATTCACAGAATTAAAGATATACTTCTCCTTTTATGCAACCACTGTGTCAGATTTAAAAAAACTTTACGGTAAAAGCAAACCATGCAATAATCTGAGTACGGCGCTCAAAAATGTTCCAACCGGAGAATTCCTTTGTCTTCAGAAATGCAATGGTACTCAAGCTAACTCTCACGTGAACGTGCGTGGCCAGCTCGTGGCACTCTGCCAGACCACTGACTCAAAGAGCCCTCATTCGGGGGGAATGAAGGCTCTTTGAGTCAGTGGTCTGGCAGAGTGCCACGAGCTGGCCACGCACGTTCAGTAGAAGCATCAAACAAGGTTCTAAAGACTGTTGACATCTAGTGGAGGCCTTAGGAAGTGCAATTTGACCCCATAGACACTGTATTCGATAGGCCAAGAGTTAAACAACTACAATCCTCAGATTTCCACTTCCTGGTTGGATTTTTCTCAGGTTTTCGCCAGCCAAAAGAGTTCTGTTATACTCACAGACATCATTCAAAGTGTTTTCTATCCAAATCTAATAGTAATACTCATATATTAGCCTCTGGGCCTGAGTAGCAGGCAGTTTACTCTGGGCATGCTTTTCATTCGACCGTGAAAATGCTGCCCCCTATCCCAAACAGGTTTTAACATGAATGTAGAGTGGGACCAGTGAAACTCCATCATTTAGAATGCATGTGACAATGCATCATCATTCACTGGATAATTGATTATGTGAGTCAGAGTGAGAAAACTTAACTGTTATTCTATCAGCCAACTAACTGAGGCGAAATACAGGAAGATAATGGATTTAGATCACTGCTGTGCTATTTTTGTAGGCCCTTTGGACAGATACATTACTTTACTTCTGTGCAAAAAGTTGAACAAAGTCACCATCTGAAATATCTCATAGGATCTCAGCATGGACTTGAATATTGAACCGATAATGCCAGAGAGACCATGGTGTGTATTGGATATATTTTCACGGCAAGGGAGAGCCATAAATTGCCAGCTTGTCTATCCACAATGTGTATTGCATAATCACACAGAGAGACAGGCGGGCAGGCAGGGTAGGCAGGACAAAGCACGGGCACACTGCATTCCTAATGTCCTGGTACCTTCCATGCACAGATACACATTTACTCACTCATCCTTGCTAGGTCTAAAGACTGGAGTGCTGGGGCAGAAACCCTGGAGTGAGTGCCAGGCCCGCTAGCTCAATGCCAAGCCCCATAAGCCATTGTGTACACCCTGTGCCCTTCAAAAGGGACCTCACGTTGTTGAGCACTGGCTGTTTGTTGCTGATTTGAGGAAAGCAAGGAGGATACAGTGCTTTTATCCCTGACTGGGGAGGCATAAGGAAGGAAGCATAACTACAGTATGTAGGCACACTCTTGGCGCATGTGCAATTTCAGCTATGGAATGTAAAAAATAAAAATAAAAAATAAAAATGTATAACACATTTTTGGTAACACTTAATTTGAACACCCTTTTTATGATTATAAGCACATGTATAAAACCTTATGAGCAATGCATAATGCATTTATATGGATGAAAGTGCAGGTGATGGTGGTAGAGAGAGCTCCACTCAGACGAGCTGTTATCCTGTCTCACGTTCCCCGGTGGAGCCACTTCAGGTCCTCAGCACTCTCTCTTTCTTCCTCCCGCTCTCTTTATCATTCTTATTTTACCTCGCCCTTCTTATTTCTCGCTCTCACTTTACTTTCTCAAAGGCAAAGCTTATCAATCAACCTGCCAAAAGCAATGGGGAATATTTCTGCACTTGTGATAATGTTCCTTTTCCTTTGGAAAATAATTGTTCATCATCGCCATGAATTATTTATCTCTGCCTCAATTAAAAGTCTTGTTCAATATCCCTAAATGGTAGTGAATGGTTGATAACATACCTTTTTTAGATATGAGTGCATACCCACTATCTAAAGATGACTTAATATCATAAAAGGGGTTGGGCTTTTTCACGCACTTGCAAATGCATGTTGAAAACAACCAGAAACAATTTAGAGTATAATTATTATCCAGACATACTTGCATCTACCACATGTTGTTTATGTACCTAAATAGGAGAATGTGTGTAATTCCGTTGATTGTATGCTCAGACTAATGTCCTACAGTTGACATTGTTTCCAGTTAGAATGACATTCACTGGGGAGCTCACAAGAAAGCACTCCCGCTGTAGCAAATGTCATTATTTAAAGTGGAGGAATAGGCATTTTGTTCTGTTTTCTTCAAACAGAAATCTTGACATCTGCTGCCTGTAGCAGTATTCAAGGGCAGTGGGAATGAGGCTAGCGCTAAAAATGTGGCATTGGAATAAATAGAACAGCAGTTTCCAGGTTAGATCTGCAAACAACCAGCAATTTAAATGGGAACACATATTTCCTGAAGACATTTAAATGAGGAGGATTTAAATGAACAGGTCCTGAATAGAAGTTGAATACTATACCTAGGTATGTTATTTTGGGTTCTAAATAGCAGTTTGTGGCTAATTGCACTACATTTCAAGGTTATGATTTGGTTAAGGTATGATGATATCCATTATTCACTCATTAGTAAGCCATTACTAAGGCATTCTCTCTCTCTCTCATCACATTTTCTTCCCACCATATCAATCAGAGCTTCATCCCTGATCATAATGGATTATATTTATTAGCGTTAAAGGTAGACCCAGTAATATGATGGAGATCCAGAAAGTAAACCGCATAGTGGGTCAATTTCCGCAACAACTACGAGCATTGATGCACGAGGCTTAACTCCACAGCTGTTTTGGTGCCCTGGCTACCACATTGTAGACAGTGTGAAGCGAACTCGTGCACATGCGCAAATACTATGTGTGACTGTGAAGTCTTGCATCTCGCTCAGCTCAATGATCTCCGGTGCTGCTCGTCGCAACGTCATTTTGCTAAGTCTACCTTTAAGTAAAGTGCCACCCAATGCACGCCTATCAACTAGAAATGTTTGGATATTGAGTTAGCTGGAGCCTGGAGGACCTATGAAATCGTCTTAGACCTTTGGATACCATTTCCTTATGGTTCTAGAACTAGATTCTCAATCAGGCCCAGGAATCAAGATGGACTAGAGATTGCTGATATCAAATCAAATTTGATTAATCTCATGCTTTGTAAACAAGAGGTGTAGACTAACAGTGAAATGGGACCTTCTCAACAATGCAAAAAAATACTACTAATAATAGTAATAACACAAGGAAGACATCCACAATGAGTAATGATAACTTGTCTTTGTACACGTGGTACTGGTACCAAGTCGATGTGCAGGGGTATGAAGTAATTGAGGTAGATGTTTACATTTCAGCGAAAAAGTATTTGCCCCTTTTAAAATCTTCTCCACTTTTGCATATTTTTTTTATACTACTGTTATCAGATCTTCAATCAAAACCTAATTTTAGATAAAAGGAACCTGAGTGAACAAATAACACGACAATGACAATTCGTAAACAAAGTTATTCAACACCCAATGCCCCTGTGTGAAAAAGTAATTGCCCCCTTACACTCTAACTCATTCTGTCACCTTTTAGCTGCAACCAAACACTTCCTGAAGTTGTTGATCAGTCTCTCACGTCGCTGTGGAGGGTTAGGGTTATCCAGTGTTTGGTTTTCACCAGGCAAAATGGGACCCATGTCGTCCAAAAAGTTAACTCAAGTATGCCAAAAAGCACCCGGATGATCATCAAGACTCTTGGAAGAATGTTTTATGGACAGATTCTTTGGACAACATGGGTTTTTGGACAACATGGGTTCCATTATGTCTGGCGAAAATCAAACACTGAATTTCACAGTAAGAACCTCATACTAACCAGTCAAGCATGGTGGTGGTAGTGTGATGGTTTGGGGATGCTTTGCTACCTCAGGAGCTGGACGCTTGCCTCAATGGTGTAGCTGTAGAACATTTTGAGGAGAAAGACTAACTGGTAATACCAGAGATGAGCAGTCGACTGAGTGCCAGCCTTTCCCAGATGAGGGCAGAAAAGTTTAACCCCTCAGAAAATTTCAACAGGCTTACATCGCAGACACCCTTTTCTCAGTATAGATCTTCCCTCAGGATATCAAGTCAAGTGTTCAGTGCCCATATTAGGACAGTCCCGGTACGAGTGCCACCATCTGTGTGATTACAGTTCATAAGACAGGAACGCGAGAACAGCCCTCGAGGCCTCATTTGAAGGGCACCACACTCACTTTACATTTAGCTCTATTTGACAGCAAGGTTTATTCACAGGTTGTTAACAGATTCATAGGAGTTGGATGACTGAAACACGTTGAATAAGAGTCATATTCTCCCCACTGGAAAATATGTTAGCTCGTTATGGTTTTCTAGTTTGTTGGTTTGGTCATGTATTTATCACAGTAAAATTTCAGCATGGAACAAAATGTCAAGAATTACATAGCAACAAGTCATAATGCATTCAGTCTACACAATCATAATAAATAAACATTGTTACCAAGTGTGTTCTAAATTGGAAGCATCATGAAAGTGGGAGATACAACCAGTGTATGTTCTAAATTGTTCTTACAGTTCTAGCAGACTATACATCCAGGTTGGATAAAGGTCAGCTATTGGATGATCCATCATCTTCACCTGGAGCGTTAAGAAGACTTACATGTCATTATATGAATCAGAATTAAATGCACCAAGGCATAGATATGAGAAAAGAGCAATATAGAGAGATACATGTGGATGAATTTTGTTCATTCCCAAATGGCCTTATGGTGGTGAGGTATATGAAAAGAGAGAAAGGTCAGAGACGTCATCGCTTGCTGGGTTGAAGAGAAACGTGAAGGAAAAAAACGTTGTTTAAAAACTTGCCTCGTGCGAAGTGGGTGGGGGTCAGAGAAAAGGAGGGAGAGAAAATGAAAGAGATTCAGAGGAGTGTGAGGAAACTAAGGGCTCTATTCAGTTTCACTGAAGTTCAGCATTACAGCATGACTGAAATGTAAAGGCTGCCTGCGTATGTCGGCTCAATCAGATATTACCATTCTACATTTCTATAGCGCAATGTGTAACACTTCAGTGATACAGATTGAATAGAGCCCTAAGGGCACAATTTAATCAGTTCTGCCTCAATTAGCCCGTGATAACTGAGAACTGCATTTTCATTGTTTTTATTTAGGCGATGTTGGAGGTGTAATTGCATTGGAGCTGTCAAATCAGAAATTGTCTCCCGGCGCTATACCTGTCACAGACATTGCCATTTGAAGCACAGAGTCGCATTAGTATTAATCCCATGCAGACTTGTTACAAGTTCCAACACTGGAATGTGTGTTTTAATACACACCTATACTGATATAAATACTTATTATTCTATTTAATTATTTTCAATTTGAGTGTCATTTCTATATAGCCTACACTTTCTCGTTCAGAACGTCCAACTCGAGTAGGACAGGTGTGGCTTTTATTTTACCAGGTAAGTTGACTGTGAACACATTCTCATTTACAGCAATAACCTGGAAATAGTTACACGGGAGAGGAGGGGGATGAATGAGCCAATTGTAAGCTGGAGATGATTAGGTGACTGATGGACAGCTTGGGAATTTAGCCAGGACACCAGGGTTAACACCCCTACTCTTACAATAAGTGCCATGTGATCTTTAATGACCTCAGAGAGTCAGGACAACTGTTTAATGTCCCATCTGAAAGACTGCTCCCTACACAGGGCACTGTCCCCACTGCCCTGGGGAATTGGGATATTTTTTTAGAGGACCAGCAAGAGGAAATAGTGCCTCTTGTTGGCCTTCCAACACCTCTTCCAGTAGCATGTGGTCTCCCATCCAGGGACTGACCAGGACCAACCCTGCTTAGCTTCTGATGCAAGCCAGCAGTGGGATGCAGGGTGGTTTGCTGCTGGCAAGGTGTAACCCTAAGTCACTAACATATGCTATTGTGGTTGTAATAAGATTGTGGCATGTGGTTTATATGTGAAAGTTTAGATATTTTCAGAGGTGTGGACTCAGGTCACATGACTTGGACTCGAGTCTGACTCAAGTCCCAAATTGAATGACTTGAGCCTCGTCTTAATATAAAATAACTTGAAACTTGACTTGGAGCCTCAAGACTTGGGACACAGCTTTGACTTGAGACTGAATACTTGAAATTATCTGGCTAGGTTTTCTAAAATTTTGTCACTCATTTTGTGGCACAGTCCCCCCAGTATATGCAGCATCAACTTACAAAAACAGATTGGCAAACTCGCCCCTCTGATTGCACCAGCAAACTGTCAGTCAACACAGGTCGGTTGAGCTAGCACAGTGGTTCTCAAAGTGAGAAGGTTCTGGGGGGGTCAAGAGAGTGAAACTGAATGGGAAAAACATATATTTTACATATTGTAATGACTTCAATAAATCACAAATGAACGAATGCCAGTTCTCAAATTAAAACAGTTTTTATTGAATTCAAACTCTCAGTCTACTGTCCTGCCGTAGCCCACACCAAACAAAACCCTAAAGAAACAACAAGTAAAATGTACTGTCGGGACAAGATAAGAGAGAACAAAGGAAAAGACTGGTCCTTTAATTTGAGCACAGTTGTTTCCAAAATTCAACAGAAACTACCACACTGTCCCTCACTGCAGACAGTGTCCTCTCCTCTCCTGTCTGGGGTAGCTGGGCTGGGGGTGTGTGGCCCAGACACCAAGTGGGATGTATCATGGAGGTAACTGGGGTAATGTAACACACAGCCGTAGGTGGGAAAAGTCACACACAGATGTGGGGAGGGAGGGTAGCCATGGCTCTCTGCTGCCACATACATAGAACATAATCCCTTTGATCGTTATATAATTTCTTCTCGCATCTCCTCACTCTCCTCCACTCACCTTTTCCCATCAGCTGTCTGTGACCAGGTGAAAAACCTTTGCAAGCCAAACTTTCCCATAAACACTAACCACGACAAACTGCCTACATCATTGTCACCATATTATAACCTCATAGTCAACATAGCTACAAGAACTAATGCGTTAGTAAACCTGCTACAATCATGCAGGACAGTGTACAGTCAGCAAGGAGTTTAGCAGTTACACCGGCGGGCCCCAGTGGCAATATTTTAATGAAACCAAAAGCTCACCTCGACTTGTAAGACTTCCAGTGTTGGATAGCCATAGCCAGCTAGCTAACACAGCATCCCTCTCTGTTTAAGTCAGGTGTTTGAGTAGGATAAACTAGCTAGCTGCATTCGATAGCTATCTCTCTCTCTCGCTTTTCCTTTATTTTTGAAGAAATTAATTTCTTAACTGTTCAACTATAGTCTTTCTATTTGAGTCAACTATACACCACATTTTATGCACTGCAGTGCTAGCTAGCTAGCTGTAGCTTATGCTTTCAGTACTATACTATTCTCTGATCTTTTGATTGTGTGGACAACATGTAACTTCATGCTGCAAGAGCTCTGATTGGTTGGAGGACATCCTCCGGAAGTTGTCATAATTACTGTGTATGTCTATGGAAAGGGATGAGAATTACCAGCCTCCCTGGTTTTGTACTGAAGTCAATGTACCCAGAGGAGGACGGAAACTTGCTGTCCTCCGGCTACATCACACGTGCTCCCGAGTGGTGCAGCGGTCAAAGGCACTGCATCTCAGTGCTAGAGGCGACACTACAGACCCTGGTTCGATTCCAGGCTGAATCACAACCGGCAGTGATTGGGAGTCGCATAGGACGGCGCACCCTACGGAGTGCTGTTGAGACTACTGTAGACCTTCATTGCAAAACAGTATGTTTTAATCAATTATTTGGTGACTTGAATATATTTAGTATAGTTTCACCGTTTACATTTTTGGAAAAATTCACTGAGGAGTATGGTGCTCCCCTTCCTCCCCTGAGGATCCTCCACTGTTGGAATCTCAAACTATCATTGCATGGCTTCTTCAAGTTATACCAGTATTCATACCCTGAACTGGTGGCATGTTCCTTCACATCTATAAAATACCAACAATTGGGAACACATAATGACAGTATGGATTTAGCAGTCTGAAAGCAGGACAACAGACCTTTCAGATCGTACATCAGAGTTAAGCCGGTAATCAGCGCTTTGACTCTTTATTTATTTCATTCAGAGTCGCCCCTTGTATCATGGTGACAGCTCTGATCTTGGCTGACAGACAATCCTGTTCCAAATGTGAAACCTGCCAGGTGTACAAGGCATCACACAATCAGGGTAATTCAAAGACACTCTAGCTGGTCTGGGCTATGATTCGTAATTAAGTATTCTTATATCATTATTCTAGCCATGGTTGATTTAGTCTCTGAAATAGGTTTACTCATCTAACAAAACACAAGCGTTATTTGACCTTTCGTGTATTTCACACACACAAAAACAACTTATTTTTGGCTTTGTACTCGATGTTCTACCACTGGGAGATGTCCCGTTTTTAGCCCAATCAGCTGGTCCGTTTATGTTTTCAGCTGTCAGATTGCATTTGGTGTTGTGTAGCTTCTGGGGTTGCTGTCAGAAACAGTGCACAAAGAGGCTCTGTGATTGGTGGAGCCAGCGCTTCTTCAGGGCGATTATGTCATCCATGTTAAAAGGAACATCTTCCATTAGGCAATGTCATGGTTGAGGGTTGGTTTGGAGTGGACCTCGCTTGGTTGTTGTTATGGTGTGTCCTGCCTCCATGACACTACTGACTCACATTGGTGCAGTAACGTGTTATTCCGTCATGTATGGACATGCACCATTAACCAAATAGAATTAGCTGGGGATATGGAATTACCCTCTATGTTGTGGCTTTGTTGTTCCACTGAGACTTTTTGGGGAAGCATTGTGATGGTTGATGACTTTGAAAGCTATAGAACCACAACTGAGGAAGATGAAGAAAAAAGTTTGAAACTAACTGCAACTTTCCCATTTGGAGTGAAGTGTACACAATGCATTTGTGTATTGTGAAATGCAACCCTAGCTGTTTAGAAAACGTATAGCAGAAATGGATGATCCTCGCATAAGTTATATCAGTGATATGATAATGAGATGGGTCCAGTATTTCCGTCCACGCAATTGGTATGCAGCATTCCGATCCTTAAGAATCCCTCACCTATACAGACTGCAGCAATCGTGGTTTTCAAATTGAAGTTTGTACGTGCACTGTTTTTTTTCCCCATCAGGAAGTGGTTGTTCAGCAAACCGGTCTCATCTGCTAACGATCCTCTCGGAGGGAAAGATGTTCCTCCATCTGGATAAGGGCCATCAAATCACCCGAAAAACTTCATTTTCACAACCTGCTCAGAGTGCTTTGTCATACGTTATATAATTGGAAATGATGCGTCACTAGCTGAATGGCTGAGCAGTAACACTCTTTTCCCATTAAACTGTATTATAGAGGAATAATGTCGGGATTTGTGAGAGAATCATGGATTCCACTCAGATACTGTTTAAGTATGGACGTATGGACGTATGTATTTTGTATAGATATTGTATTTTTAATACAAACATATATGCTTTGAGGCCCATACTATATAAAAAGTAGCAATCAAATATATTTTTGGGGTCTTTACACAAAAGTAGCTGTAAATGAGAATTTGCGGCTGGAAAAAAATTACAAGCGGGAAAACGACTTTGGAATGAATGTCACAGGCCGTGTCCGGATACCCATACATCGTGAATAGTAGGCCTTTTGGGTAATGCTAAATAGAAAGTTTCATAGTATGTGAAATTTAAAAAAATGTAGTATGCTTTCGATGCCAGGATGTCCATACTCATTTTGGCTTTTCATGTAGTATGAATTATCTACATGCTATTGAGGAAGAGAATTGTCTTTTCAGACCCATGTGTGTTTGACAACAGCTGATAGTCAGTTGATAATCAGACGGGCTGTACTAAAATGAACAAATAGTAGGAATCAACGCAATCGCACATTAGATGGCATAGTATAAGTGAGCCTAGTAATGTGATATTTGTTGCTTACTCCATACATTTTTATTAAACAGTGCATTCTAAATAGTATGTAGTACGATTAGTATACCGTTTGTAGTTTAAGTAAGTAGTAGCCAAGACCGATTTTCTGACACCGACATATTGTCCACAGCATCAAATTGTAGACAATGAGAAACTATTCTGAAGGAAGGAATATTCTGTTGAGGATATTTTCATTGGTGGAAAAAAGTACCCAATTGTCATTCTCAAGTAAAGGTGAAAGTCATCCAGTAAAATACTACTTCAGTAAAAGTCTAAAAGTATTTGGTTTAGAATATACTTAACTATCCAAAGTAAATGTAATTATTAAAATACACTTAAGTATCTAAAGTAAAAGTATAAATCACTTCAAATTCCTTATATTAAGCAAACCAGTCAGTAACATTTTCTGTTTTTTAGATTTTATTTACACTCCAACACTCAGACATCATTTACAAACGGAGCATGTGTGTTTAGTGAGTCCACCAGATCAGAGGCAGTAGAGATGACTGGGGATGTTCTCTTGAGAAGTGCGTGAATTGGACAATTGTCCTGTCCTGCTAAGTATTCAAAATGTAACGAGTACTTTTGGGTTTCAGGGAAAATGTATTGAGTAAAAATTACATTATTTTCTTTTGGAATATAGTGAAGTAAAGGTAAAAGTTGTCAAAAATATAAATAGTTATGTACAGATACCCCCAAAAACTACTAGTATTTTAAAGAATTTTTTACTTAAGTACTTTACACCACTGGCTATTTGTGGACAGACAATGTCTCAGACAGTGACCCTTAGAAATGTCATCTATAATGAAAAGAACACAGCTACATTTAGACAGTTGACCCCAAACCTTAATACAAACTCACATCTCAGGCCCCCAGTGGCAGACTTGAATATGAATGCCTTTTGATATGCCCACTAAATGAGCCAAGAGCCGCTAGCACTAGGGAACAGATGTGTGTATCATGTATTCTTGTGTTCCTGCCAAAACTCACTAGAGAGAGCAATGGAAGGGAGTGGAATAAACTTGTACTCCCCATCAGGGAAGCTGTTGTAGAGAGAGTCCATTTCCCCTGCTAATGTTGTTTACAGAAAGCAAGACATTGACACGTACTGTACATTCTCCTTTGCTGGCATCCCCGATAATGCTGAAACAGTGGCATGCATGGGTCAGAATGCTTTTGTGTATTTTCTACTGCTCAGAAAAACATATTTATTTACTAGTCTGCAGTGAGCCTTTCTATGTATCTGTTCTCTATATCCATTGTCCTCTATCAAGCCTACTGTGGGCTGGTAGGTTTAATATCATCTTCAAAACATTGTTTTAGTCTTTGTTTCATAAGTTGAAATTGTAATGATGAAATGGGTATTAGGAAACATGAAACATTACAACTAAATGAGCATTAGAGCTTGAGCAACATAGTAGGTCTAGTCTTCAATTTGTGCCCACCTTTGCCAAATGTCTGAATGACTTTACATGCAGTGATATATTTCACAGTGAATGAAATACATAATCAGATCCTGTCAATACGTCAGATGCTCATTTCCACTGAGCCATGAGACATGCCATTCTAAATAATGAAATGGTTCACTGCACTTCACTGAGGTATCGGTCTGAATTGGTCATCACAGAAAGAAAATACAGTTGTAAGAGTCAAGGAGTGCAGTGATCGTGGATCCTCAGTTTCATGCTGGTATGTGCTGAAAACAAATTGAGATAGAGATTTGCTGAAATTGGGAAAGACCATGATAATGAAACAGTGCAGTAGAATATCAATGGAGCATTACCTGTTTCTGATGACCACATACACAGTGTACACGTGTACTCATGTACACATACATGTGTACTCATGGATGCCAAGGGAAACCAGGCTTCCCCAAAAAATTGACCAAGAAAAAAAGAACAAAAACATGTATCGTTCGTCTCGCTGTGATTCATACATTTCCTTCAATTCACAAGACCGTGAATGACAATCTTTCTCAGTATGTGTAACCCATCTATCTGATGCAATCTGCTCAAAAAGTATAACATTGTTGCATTGAATGCAAGGGATGTCATCAACCATTTGGCATCAATTGATCAAAAATATATATAAAGAATATCCAATCAGTGTTGAGGTAAACTGAGTGAGCTCTACTCTGAATTGGTCCTGGCGCACAAAAAAAAGGTGTCAATGGAAGCCAGTTTGGATTTGGCTTCACACCAATCACATCCCATCAAATGCAGAACGTCATTTTCAGAAGAAAATGTAATTGTTGCATCTCGTCGCGTTGTTGTCCTACCTTGCTAAAACCGTCCCTTTCCTAAAGTAGCCATGGATGGAGATAAGAATTTGGACTTGTGGTTTTACTTAAATACTGCCTGTACTGTCCAACGACTAAAACGGTGATTCTAATCCATCCGTATATTCTGATCCAACTATAAATGGCGAATCGTTGCCCATGAAGTAAGTTAGGCTAGCAAGGAAGCGTTTCAGCCAGGTAGCTTAGGACAACAAAAACTAAAGGCATGGACTGTATCATGAGTCATAGACCATATCAGCAAAATGAAAGACAGGTGAGGGTGAGTCAACCATGTTTTTTTCTACTTCTATTTGTTTACATTGTGGTATAATAGTGAAGATATCAAAACTATGAAATAACACATATGGAATCATGTGGTAACCACTTAGTAGAACTGCATAAGTGTTGCTCTCCACTTTCTGGAGGATCGAGTTTTGAAATCAGTGGATTTAGAGTATGATAGCTAAGTAGATGGAGAAAATACTGGCGTTTGATTGCAAATATGCAGATGGAGTCAGAAAGACAACAGTAGGCTCCAGATTACATCTTCAAACTAAAGGCAACCATGCCATCCATGACAGAGGGAGAAGCATCCATCCATGTATACAGGAAAGAAAGTCTAGCTAGCTACATTTTGGGATATTACTTGTTTCTAATTTTGTCAGTCGTTTTCATTTCAAGTTAGCATTAGCTAGCTAGCTAACAGTACACTATCTGGCTGGCTAGCTAGATAACTTTGTGTATGATCTGTGTAGTAATATTATTCATATCTCAGATACATATGCATTCCTAGTTTTAGCCTAATGTTAGCTATCTTAAATTGAAACTGGTTGGTTAACTACCTGCAGATTTATGCAGGGTAGTAATGTTATGAGTTGGGATTATGGTTCATTGTTTAGCTAGATAGCTAGCTACATGTCTAAACAAAAGACTCCACTATGCAAGTAACTATTTCAATAGAATGTTTATGGATGTCACTGCGACAACTGTTGATAGACGTAGCTGGTAAATCTGCTCTGGCTATCTACTCTGAGTTCACTTTCATCTGAGTGTGTCAGAGTGCAGAATAACTGACACATTTACGAATGCTTAACACCCGTTGAATATGGCTGGTGTCAGTAAACTTTGGCAAAAAAAGTGTAATTAAATTGTTGCCAGCTGCACAGTTGCAGTCACCAGCGCTCTGGATTACATAAACAGCCTAACCAGCTCTGCTAGGGCGACATTAACCAGTTAGCCTGGGTGCTTGACTGCTATTGTTACGTAAGAACGCTCAGCTCAACCCTACTTTCCTGGCAGAGCGTCCAGTGTGTGCTCTGAACAATCCGAGAGCAAAACGCTCTGAATTTACGAATGGCCAATCTGAAAACGCTCTGTGTTTACGAACGCCCAGAGCACACTCTGGCACTTCAGATTAAATTTATGAACACACCCATGGTAAAAACCAGCCTTTAGTCTTGAAATCTTTGGTTGTTTAGTACATATCCTCACATCTGAATCCTTAGAGATGAGTGGGGCTAACGCTTAAAAAAGGGTTTGAACGATGCTGAATGGGTGTAGACAAAGAAGAGCTCTCCAGTAGGTACCAAAAACATTCAAGGTCCATTTTCTCAAAAGTGGGGTTACCACTTTATCAACCTTCAAAGCAGAATTACTTTCCCATTGTTCCTCAACTGTAGTGTATGATGTTTCAATTTCTAACTATGAGTCTCTACTTTTATACAATGTAAAATAAATCGAGCCGGTCGGTCACAGTTTTGGTAGTTGATGCGAGCCTGCCCCTTGTGAAATGCAGTCATTAAAAATAACCCCCGGGATCTCCATCTTGCTAGCTATTCTTTCATATTTTATTATAGCGAATAATGTATTGACCTAGGCAGTGACGTAATTCCTCTGCCTAAAGAGTCTGTTTTTGAAACCAGACCCTATTGTGTTTTCGAGACTAGTCTGTGTGTGGGGGCAGTAGTTAGTAAACAAAGATATTGTGTAAACATTGCTATGAATCCATTAATAAACAATTTGATGTGTTGGTTCACTCTGGGGAAGCCTCCATTACATCCATCAGCATCATAAAGGATGTACAGGGTTTCAAAATTCTGATTCCAGTATCTTCACAAAAATTCCCAGGTTTTCCAGACAATCCAGTTGGAAGATTCCTATAGTCTGGATGCAATAATCTGGAATCCTCCAACCAGGATTTCTGGAAAACTTGGGAATTTTTGTGAAGTTACTGGAATTTGGCAGCCCTACACATGTATGAATACGGGCACAAGGCGAGATCACATGCAGACACAGGAGGCAGATGGTTGAGCTCCGATATTGTAACAATTGGGGTAGGCAAAAGGCAGGTAGGGTACAGGCGAGAGTTCATAAACCAGGTCAGAGTCTAAACAGTACCAGGCGATAGGCAGGCTCGAGGTCAAGGCAGGCAGGGGCTCAGTAACCAGGTCAGAGTCCAAATGTTTCAATATGATAGGCAGGCTCGAGGTCAGGGGCAGGCAGAGTGGTCAGGCAGGCGGGCTCAGAGTCATGACAGGCAAGGGTCAAAACCAGGAGGGCGAGAAAAGAGAGACTGTGAAAAGCAGGAGCTGAGACACAAAAACTCTGGTTGACTTGACAAACTGGCACACAGAGAGACAGGAAACACAGCGATAAATACACCGGGGATAATAAGCGACACCTGGAGGAGGTGGAAGGACAGGTGAAACAGATCAGGGTTGTGACAGTATGAGATCATTTACTGCATAATTTATATCGCCATCAATAAAATAATAATATGATAGCTAATATGTAATTGTTATTAGAAGACACTGGCATACAAGCATTGAATAAAGTTGTGGCTCCTTTGCCATTGGTTTCATGTGTGCATTGGATGACCTTGTCATGAACGGCAGGAGTTTTTGACATCCCATCACTACCTCAGGAGAGATGAGAGTACCCCCTGTGTGAGTATGTAAATAGTTTCGCTTTTCAGGGTCAAGCAAGGGCTCAAACTGCAGAAAGACAAAGTACTTTTCAAAAAGTCTGTAACTCTATCACTGCTCTCTGTCCTTCAATTCTCCTTCTCCAGATAGAGATCAACAGTCCTCTGGAATGTATTGTGTCCCCGCAGTATGACTATGCAAATGACTTGGAAAATGACAACAAAAGCATCTTTGTGACTTACAATGGAAATGTGTTTATTGCGGTGAGGGTAAACAGTTGCCACATACATCACTCAGGTTATTGTGAGGAGGTTTGAAATGTCAGGAAGAATAGGGAAGAAGTAGGAGTTCATAATATGCTCTATTGGAGTCTCTATGTAACACAAGGTCAAATCAGGAAAAGGACATGACTAAGAGAGCGAATGCCAAATACAGCAGAGCGAGCTGCAGACTAAGTACAGAATCACAATGCACTTACAGCCAGTGCTTTGAAGTGAACATCATGACCAACAATACCACCAGCAATAAGATCAGCTCAGCACAGTTTGAAAGTGGAAGCACAGAGTGGAGCACATCTCACTGTAATTGTTTGGTGAACCCATTGGTGAATGAAATGTGTCAGTCAGATGTTGAGACAGACTGTGGGATATACTATTGAAGAGGGCATTACTAGAAAATGGTTCTTATAGCTTTAATAACACTCCATTCGGGTTGAAGTGGGCTCCAATTTGATACGCTGAGTTGAGTTTATTTTATTTATGTACAGATGGTATAGCTTACCCGGATTGACCCGAATGTGGTAGTATTAAGTGGAAAGTAGTGGATGAAATAAAAACTATGCCAGATAATCAGTTGCACTCGGTGAGGCAATAAACGCGCTACGAAAATAAATCTCAAATGTGTCTGTCATCGAACAAAATATCAAATGCCTGCTAAACCATTAGGTGAGAGACGCATCATTGCAATAGGCAATGCTATCATGGAAGTCGCACGACATCACCTGCTCACTAATTGTTGGCGCTTGCCATGCCCTCCTGGTGTTGGCACTGGTGAGAGAGAGGAGTACCAGTGGTGTGCTTAGACATGGAAAGACACCTTGCTGATTTATGCATAGAGGCTGCTGTGGAGAAGTCGGGGGGAGGAGGCCAAAAATAAATCATATTTTATTGGTCACATACACATATTTAGCAGGTGTTATTATGGGTGTAGCAAAGTGCTTGTGTTCCTAGCGCCAACAGTCCAGTAGTATCTAACAATACACACAAATCGAAAAGTAAAAGAATGGAATTAATAAATATTATGGCGAGCAATGTCGGAGTGGCACAAGGTCGAGCACTGAGAGTTAGTTTATTAAGGGGGTTGCAAAACAATTTAACAGATTGCGTGTATGACTTGGGGTCATCTCTGTCAGACAGTGTTTATGTAACAGATATCATGCTGGATACATTTACCAAGTGGGAGAAAATACAAACGAGGCGGAAGACGACATGGCAATTAATGCCCAGTTGGCGGTGGCAATCTATGTCTGGAGACCACGGTTGAAAATGAAATAAAATGTCTAAAAGTATAAGCTGTAAATTAGGGTATGTGTCTCTGTTTCCCGAGCCAATAAATATACAATATGACTCAACCAAGACAGCAGAACCACTCAGCAACAATATAAATGCAACATACAATGATTTTACTGAGTTACAGTTCACATAAAGAAATCAACAATTGAAATAAATGTATTATGCCCTAATCTATGAATTTCACATGGCTGTGCAGGGGCGCACCTAGTGGGGAACCAGGGCCCAGCCAATCAGAATAGGTTTTTCCCCACAAAAGGGCTAGGAATACTCCTCAGTTTAGTCAGCTGTCCGGGTGGCTGGTCTCAGACGATCCCGCAGGTGAAAAAGCCGGATGTGGTTACGTGTGGTCTGCGGTTGTTAGGCCGGTTATGTGTACAGCCAAATGTTTTTAAACAAATTGGTAGAGACATGAGCGTTGGATTCTCCATCCATCCACAGTTTCTGGTTAGGGTAGGTTTTAATAGTCACAGTGGGTACAACATATCCAAAGCACTTCTTTATATATACTCACTCACCAAGTCAGCATATAGATGGATGTTAACTGAGACTGACCGGAACATATCCCAGTCCGTGTGATCAAAACAATCTTGAAGCGTGGATTTCGATTGGTCAGACCAGGGTTGAATGGTTCTCGTCACTGGTACATCCTGTTTGAGTTTCTGCCTATAAGATGGTAGGAGCAAGATGGCGTCGTAGTCGGATGTGTCAAAGGGAGGGTGGAGGAGGGCTTTGTATGCATTGTGGAAGTTAGAGCAGCAGTGATCGAGTGTTTTACACCCGCACGAAGTGCAAACAATATGTTGATAGCATTTAGGTAGCCTTGTTCTCAAATTTGCTTTGTTAAAATCCCCAGCTACAGTAAATGCAGCCTCAGGATATATGGTTTCCAGTTTATATAGAAAGTGAAATTCTCTGAGGGCCGTCTTGGTGTCTGCTTGAGGGGGAATGAACACCACTTTGACAGTAACTGACGCGCTTCAGTCAATAATCCACCCAGTTTCCCTTCATCAAAATGCATACAAAATTAATCCCAAACAAGTCAAACAATGTTTATAATCAAACCGTACGTACCCTAATACATAAATAAATGATACATTTTAAGACGGAGAATCGTATTGTCTGTACTGGACAAAAATACCAAAGAACGTGCTCTCATTCACGCGCTTGTAAACACTACTGTCAAAATGGGAGCCACCTAGGAAAAAATACAATTTCTGGCAAATTTTTCCAAACACCAGCCTGAAACTCTTTCTAAAGACTGTTGACATCTAGTGGAAGCCCTAGGAACTGCAATCTGGGAGGACTTTGCCTTATAATAAAAGTGACAACCATTGAAAATAGTGGTAGGCTGAAGTTTTTTGGGGGGGATGGTTTTTCCTCTGCGTTTTGCCTGCCATATCAGTGCTGTTATACTAACAGACATTATTTTAACAGTTGTAGAAACTTTAGAGTGTTTTCTATCCAAATCTACCAATTATATGCATTTCCTAGTTTCTGGGCCTGAGAAACAGGCAGTTTACTTTGGGCATGCTTTTCATCTGGACGTGAAAATCCTGCCCCCAACCCAAGAGAGATTAATTATGAAGCATACACCCCTGCCCTTCCTCTTCCCAGAGAGGAGATTATAACTGTCGGCGCGATGGATGGAGAAGCCATGCTGAACCGATTCCGAGGACATATCCGAGAGAGCTATGTTTCCGTGAAACAGAGGATGTTACAATCACTGATGTCTCTCTGGAAGGCAACCCTTTCTCGAATTTCATCTACCTTGTTGTCAAGAGGTGACCAGGATGCTGCTCTGTCTGCCCCTTCTGCGGTGCTGTTTTTTGAGGGGTCAGCTTCTGGGATTAGATCCATTGTTCTGGGTGGTGGTCCAAACAGAGGATCCACTTCGGGAAAGTCGTAATCCTGGTTGTAATGTTGTAATGTTGACGTCGCTCTTATATCCAATAGTTCTTCCCGGCTGTATATAAAAAATACTTAAGATTTCCTGGGGTAACAATGTAAGAAATAGGAAAATATGGAAATAGGAAAATATGCAGTATATTTTTTAAGGACTCGAAGCGAGGCGACCATCTCTGTCGGCACCGTCTTGAGCTCATAACAGCTTGCTATAATATGGTCATAACACTGTCATGACACGTGTGTGTATATAGAGGTCGACCGATTAATCAGAATGGCCGATTAATTAGGGCCGATTTCAAGTTTTCATAACAATTGGAAATCAGTATTTTTGTGCTCCAATTTACCAATTTATTTTTTTATATTTTTTTATATATATATTTCACGTTTATTTAATCTTTATTTAACTAAGCAAGTCGGTTAAGAACACATTCTTATTTTCAATGACGGCCTATGAACGTTGGGTTAACTGCCTCGTTCAGGGGCAGAAAGACAGATTTTCACCTTGTCAGCTCGGGGGACCCAATCTTGCAACCTTACAGTTAACTTGTCCAATGCAATAACGACCTGCCTCTCTCTTTGCACTCCACAAGGAGACTGCCTGTTACGCAAATGCAGTAAGCCAAGGTAATGTACTAGCTAGCATTAAAGTTATCTTATAAAAAACAATCAATCATAATCACTAGTTAACCTCTAGCGTCGAGCAATCCCGTATCCGGGAGCGTAATCATAACCTCAAGCTCATTAGCATAATGCAACGTTAACTATTCTTGAAAATCGCAAATGAAATGAAATAAATATATTGGCTCACAAGCTTAGCCTTTTGTTAACAACACTGTCATCTCAGATTTTCAAAATATGCTTTTTCAACCATAGCTACACAAGCATTTGTGTAAGAGTATTGATAGCTAGCATAGCATTTAGCCTAGCATTCAGCAGGCAACATTTTCACAAAAACAAGAAAAGCATTCAAATAAAATCATTTACCTTTTAAAGAACTTCGTATGTTTTCAATGAGGAGACTCAGTTTGTAAGGGATTTCCTCTTCTTCCGAAGAGGAGAGGCGAAAAGGATCAGAGGACCAATATGCGGCGTGGTAAGTGTCCATGGTTATTTTTAATACGTAAATGTATACATGAACAACTGACTACAAAAAACAAGAAATGTGAGAAAAAAGAACAGTCCTATCTGGTGCAGACACAGAGACAGGAACAATTACCCACAAAAACACAGTGAAACCCAGGCTACCTATGATTCTCAATCAGACAACTAATGACACCTGCCTCTGATTGAGAACCATACTAGGCTGAAACAGAAATACCCAAAATATAGAACAAACAAACATAGACTGCCCACCCAACTCACGCCCTGACCATACTAAATAAAGACAAAACAAATGAAATAAAGGTCAGAACGTGACACAGTAAAATAGCAAATGTTCAGTTTTTCCATAAATATTATTTGTGTAGGAGAAATCGCTTCGTTTTGTTCATCACGTTTGGCTAAGAAAACCCCCCCGAAAATTCAGTCATTACAACGCTGAACTTTTTTTCCAAATTAACTCCATAATATCGACAGAAACATGGCAAACGTTTAGAATTAATCCTCAAGGTGTTTTTCACATATCTATTCGATGATAAATAATTCGTGGCAGTTGCCTTTCTCCTCTGAACCTAATGGAAAAGTGGACGCAGCTGGAGATTGCGCAATAATTTTGACGGAGGACCCCAAGCGGACACCTGGTAAGTGTAGTCTCTTATGGTCAATCTTCCAATGATATGCCTACAAATACGTCACAATGCTGCAGACACCTTGGGGAAATGACAGAAAGTGTAGGCTCATTCCTGGCGCATTCACAGCCATATAAGGAGACATTGGAACACAGCGCATTCAAAATCTGGGGCATTTCCTGTATGAAATTTCATCTTGGTTTCGCCTGTAGCATTAGTTCTGGGGCACTCACAGACAATATCTTTGCATATAATTGACAGCTTTGGAAAGAAAACACTCTGACGTTTCCAAAACTCCAAAGATATTGTCTGTGAGTGCCACAGAACTGATGTTACAGGCGAAACCCAGATAAAAATCCTATCAGGAAGTGCTTCATTTTTTGAAACCGCCTCATGCCAATGACTCCTTATATGGCTGTGAAGGAGCTAGGAGTCAGCTTATGTTTTCCACGTTTTCCCCAAGGTGTCTGCATCATTGTGACGTCTTTTTAGGAATTTCCATTGGAGAATGGCTGTAAGAGACCATATAGGGCGAGTGGTCGCATGGTGTCTCCCAGAGAAAACCTTGCGTAAAATACTGAGGTAGCCATTTTTCCAATCGTTTCTTATGAGAAACCAACTGCCTCCACGGATATATTATCGAAGACATATGTTAAAAACACCTTGAGGATGGATCCTAAACAACGTTTGCTGTATTTCTGTCGATATTATGGAGCAAATTTTGAAAAAAGTTCGGCATTATAGTTGAAGTATTTTCGGTCGATTTCTCAGCCAAGCAGGATGAACAAACGTGACGTTTTTTGCCTACAAAAATATTCTTTTTGGAAAAAAGGAACATTTGCTATCTAACTGGGAGTCTCCTGAGTGAAAGCATCTGAAGTTCTTCAAAGGTAAATTATTTAATTTGGTTGCTTTTCTTATTTTTGTGAAAATGTTGCCTGCTGCCAGCACAGCCTAGCATAGCATTATGCCATGCTAAACTTACACAAATGCTTGTCTAGCGTTGGCTGTAACGCATATCTGAGATGACAGTGTTGTTAACAAAAGGCTAAGCTTGTGTTTGAATATATTTATTTCATTTAATTTGCAATTTTCATGAATAGGAAAAGTTGCGTTATGGTAATGCGCTTGAGGCTATGATTACGCTCCCGGATACGGGATTGCTCGTCGCTAGAGGTTAAAATGCCTATTTACTCTGTTCCATCTGACTGCGCAATCCACTGTCTCATCAGCCCAGCCAGGCAACTTATAAACTTGATGTCAATTTATAAACTTGATCACTATAAAAAGCATCTAGACATTATCTCACATTTCTTTTTGGCTAGCATTTAGTTTTCAACAGCAGAGATTTGTATAAACCTTGTTGTCTGTCTCTCCGAAATGTTCAACATTGTTTCAGTATTCAAGTTTGATCTCCAGCTGTCCCATAGTAATGCACGTGTCGGGAGTTTGAGACCGAGGTAGGCAGCTTTTCTCAGCCAGTCGAAGTCATGAATCAGCATACTTTTTATGGATATATACAAAGAACTATCAATAGAAAACAGTTAAAATGAAATGAGTGTAGTTTGAAGTCTTTCCAGCTTCAGTTTGAACTGATTGTGTTAGCTGTGTTGGCTAGCTCCTGTGAACAACAGTGTCCCGACGAGAGAGCACATTTTCTATGCCAGGTCAAATCGCACATCATTAGCTCATTGTTATGGATATATCCAAATAAATGTCACTAGAAAACAGCTTAAACAAATGCAAATGCAGCTACCTCGTTGTTATTCTTGCTGCACTGTTTGACGTGACTGTAAGTTAGCCGTAGTTGGTTAGCTAGCAAGGAAGTGATAAGAATGTTGCCAGCCAATATGGCAATGGAATATTTAGAACAAACGACTGGGTCGCTTCCATAAATACCAAACATAAAGACTGGACGACTGAGTCGCGTCTCTGGCAACCGAACCGGTAGAACGATTGACCAGCCGGCTTGGGTAACAACCCTAGATTTGTGTTGGGACTAAATCTGGTGGAAGGATGAAATGGTATGAATAAATTCATCCAAATAATGTTTTTAATGAAAATATTTCAATCATGATTTGGATATGTTGGCACAGTGATTATGAGCGCGTTATGACACTGGATGGCAAGTAAAATGTTACCGAAAAATCCTTATTTGCTGTTCCAGAGGAACCATTACACTGCCAAACAATGTAAACAGTAACTGATAACGATGTTTGCCAAGACAAACTACAAGTATAAGAGCCATCCCAAAAATGTTACATTTTCCCCCATCTGGCCCTGCAAGTTTTCAGTATAGGAAATGAAAGCTCATATTTCCGATCACATTTTCTGTCAGCTGCAGTAAATGTTAAACAAAACAATATAAACGTATCCACAGAATTACAGAGAAGGCAATATAGTCTTATGTATAACACCCATATAGCCACTTTGATCAGATGGGAAAAGTGTTTGGAAAGCACTGTTTGTGAATAGATTGCTTGTCTTTATGGTTTGTTTAGCAGTCTAGGTGGTGCACTTAGAAGGGTAAGAAAAAGGCAAACTGTTTAAAATGTCACAAATGTAACTGGAGGGGACTGTCAATGCTATTTTGAGAGGCTGGGGAGATTCTGGCATGAAGAAGGGAAAGGGGAAAGGATCAGAGAGCATTGTTAACTGTGTGGACAACTTTTACAGAATTACTGTAACAATATGGGTAAATCTTTCAGAGCATAACTGACAGGATTTGCGTGCTTTCAGAGATGCTACAGAGAAATATCATATCCCCTAATGTTAGGCAGCATGCTTGACCTGAAAGCCCTTGAAAACACAAAGTGTCTCTTAAGAAAATCAGGCACTGTGTACTTTGTAATAATTACACTTTTGTAATCAAAGGAAGTATGTCATTACAAAGTCTAAGTGCTGCTGCATTCATTTTTTTGGGGGGGGCTAATTGTAAGGAAGATTTATAATAAATACATTTATTTGGAATCATCAACTGAAGGAAACTATTATGTACACCTCAGGAGAAACTTACTTGCATGTTTACCAAATGCTAAAAAGAAAAACATTGAAAATCAAGCCCAGTTTGAGCAATCAAACAAGCCCCAATGCCTTGGTGATGCAGCATGAATAAATCTAGATGCGAGTGGCTGGCGCCCAACCGGGAGATGGTGGTGCGTACCACCCGTGATTTTAATTCATGCAATGGTCTGAATCCGGACTCCTGGAACTTTAATCAAAACTTGAGAAGCCAAAAGGTCTGATGTGTATGCTACATGGATAGGAATTTTACTGAATTAATTTTTAACTATTGCAATCATCTTAAAAGCTCTCAAAGATAGTTGTTTTATTTGTTATCTCTCGTGGTATACTATTATTTGGGATTGGAAATTGCTTGTTGTGAAAAAGTATATTCAAATGATAAGTAAATAAGTACATTTAATATTTTACAATAAATGCAAATGAATGACAGATCTTATATTGTAATATAGTAGCCTACTCCTATCTACAAAGCCTAATGAGATCATTTAAGAATCATTCTTCTCATGAAACATAATGAAATCTAAATTACATTTTCATTTTCAGGATTTATGAGCTCATATAAATGACAGCAGTAGATATGCCACCTCATTTCAAACGTGTCTATTTGTTTCATGGGGCAATTTATTTTATGCTAAAGATGTGTGCAGTGCAGTCTCTATGCCTTTGAGAAAACTGCGCCGTCACTCCTGTATACCCACCACTGTCCTCACCAGGAGCAGTATTGTTCATAATTTGGTGCCAAGTAATAAGACGCTTAACTATTCACTTAGAACAACAGGTCAGTAAAACTTCCCATGGATACCCTCTTCATAATGCATTATAATAGCTTCTTAATGAAATTAGAAGAGGGTATTCATAGGAAGAGTTACCAACAGGCCATTATGGGGAGGTGGTTTAAGGTACAGTATATCAACAAAAGTATGTGGACACCCCTTCAAATTAGTGGATTTGGGCTATTACAGCCACACCTGTTGCTCACAGGTGTAAAAATCAGGCACAAAGCCATGCAATCTACATAAACAAACATTGGCAGTAGAATGGCCATACTGAAGGGCTCAGTTAATTTCAAAGTGGCACCCTCATAGGATGCCATCTTTCCAACAAGTTTGTTTTCAAGTGCTGTTATTGTGAAGTGGAAATGTCTCGGAGCAACAACCGCTCAGCTGCAAAGTCGTAGGCTACACAAGCTCACAGAACAGGACTGCCGATTGCTGAAGCGCACAGCATGTAAAAATTGTCTGTCCCCGGTTGCAACACTCACTACCGAGCTCCAAACTGCCTCTGGAAGCAATGTCAGCACAATAACTGTTCATCGGGAGCTTCATGAAATGGGTTTCTATGGCCAAGCAGCCACACGCAAGCCCAAGATCACCATGTGCAATGCCACACTTTCTCTGGAGTGATGAATCACACTTCACCATCTGGCACTCCAACGGATTAATCTGGGTTTGGCGAATGCTAGGAGAACGCTACCTGCCCCGATGCATAATGCCAAGTGTAAAGTTTGGTGGATGAGGAATGGTCTGGGGCTATTTTTCATGTTTCGGGCTAGGCCCCAGTTCCAGTGAAGGGACGATTCTATACTTCCAAATTTGTGACAACAGTTTCGGAAAGGCCTTTTCATGTTTCAGCATGACAATGTGCACCAAGCGAGGTCCATACTGAAATGGTTTGTCAAGATCGGTGTTGAAGAACTTGACTGGCCTGCACCGAGCCCTGACCCCCACCCCTTCGAACACCTTTGGGGTGAATTGGAATGCCGACCACACCCAACATCAGTGCCTGACCTCACTAATGCTCTTGTGGCTGAATGGAAGCAAGTCCCCACAGCAATGTTGAAACATCTAGTGTAAATCCTTCACAGAAGCGTGGAGGCTATTATAGCAGCAAAGGGGGACCAACTCCATATTAATGCCCATGATTTTGGAATGAGACGTTCGAGCATGTGTCCACATACTTTTGGTCATGTCGTGTCTTAACCCTTTACTTAAGGCCATGCCATCCCTCCCTTGCGGTTTCCTTCATGACAGACTCCTTTGTAGAGGAGAAGTTCAAAACACAGACCTGTGTCCATAGCTGCCTAGTGATTCATCTGAATCAGCACAATCACAGAGACTATATAAATATGCCACAGTCAGTAGTTCAGGACAGAGAGACACTGAAAAGAGAGAACACCTTCCAAGTCAAACTGAATGCTCAGAGAAAGGATCCAAAAAGCAGCCTTTGTCAGTCCTCAGCGACGACAGACTCAAAAGGAAAATACTTAGGGTACTTAGTATTTAGGGTGCACCAGCTAGGGACGCACTTCGTCATTGGATGATCATCAAGGTTTCAATTTATGTTGGGCGTAATGAGATGTCAAGGAGACATAAAAGTTGATTGATTATTACCACCTTAGAGGCCTCTGCTTAAAGTCACGGGACACCGTTGATGAATTGGTTCCATTATCTATTAGGGTCAGCGTTGGGAGCGGTGCCGAAGCGTCGGCCAAAGAGCTACTGACTTACAGCCATCAGATTGACCAATGCTTTCATCCTGTCTTTTCACATCAGTGCAGATGAGGAAAAGGAGTCACAGAGCGGAAACAACTTTAGACTACTGGATGCATCCCAGAGGTACTCAATGATAGATGGCAGTAGCTAACTGATGATGCTCATAGTTGATATAACCATTTTGTTGTATGATTTAGAGAAGTTCTAGGCAATACATAAAAGCCTCCTATATAGGTTGCACTGGGACAAGGCAGGTTTGACAGTATGCCAGTAGAACATATGCACCCGCAACTCAGCAGTACAAATCAGCTAACCTAATCTCAGGTGCACCTGCGTGACGTGACAGTATGGGCAACCTGCCAGAGAACTGGACGGGAGTGGGGTTGACTCAAGCACGTGCTCTTGGGGTTATTTATATAGACTATTTTGGAGGGATTTATTTGGGGTTAATATTGGAAGAACAGATACTGGTGACTGTAATCTGCAAGGCTTTATGACTAAATTAGTAAAATTCCAATAATGACAACTTTACTTTTAAAACTCATAGAGCCATCTTTATATGTATTAAAGATTGAGTTTCCCTCTACAGATCATAATAATTTGTGACCAAGTGGCCTGAAAGTGGTTTGATTCAAGTGGCCAGGTTTTTGTATTGGTGTTTCCTGGGTCGGAAAATGATAGTCTACCTTTATGCCTGTGACCAGTGGCTAGATCTAATGCGGTATTAGACAGCAATTGCATGCATTTGGGAGTCTAAGAGCCCAATCAGGCCTCATTGTCCTCATGGTGATTTAATTTAATGTTCATTGTGGAAATAATATCTCGCTCCACAGCTTCCTTGCAGATTCAAACGGCTATTAATGTGTTCACATGACTTTGGATGTCTCATGCAAGGATTCTGCATAATGTGCATTTTGAAAAGGAAACAAGGTGTTAGCTCATTATACATGAACTAATCTACATTGACACTTTGGATCATTGATTTTTTTAAATGAATGTTATATCAATCAATGATTGTTGTGGTTACATTATCAACTAATACTGTAGCATAAACAAGGAATTTTCAAGAATTGGTGTCTTACATGTAGTTCTCTGTAGAGTAAATTTAATAATTTATAATGTTATTGTAAATAAACATCACATAATTGGGATATTTGGGTATATCGTACAATGAGAAGCATGGGCATAGTTGTGGCTGAAGTACGCCCCTTTCAGGTCCATGGACAGGGCCACAAGCGAAAGCACAGAAGACATGTATGCCCAGTTCAGCACCATGGACAGAACTACCCATCTCAGTACAGGAGAACAATGCGCTCACTTCAGGTCCATGGAACAAGGACAGCAGTACTGGCTACAGCACAATGGACAGCGGCACTCAGTTCAGCACTGTGGAAAGCTGTGAGTCTTTCTGAGAGCTTTGCACACCTGGACTGTACAATATTGGCATGTTATTCTTTTTTTAAATGCTTCAAGCTCTGTCAAGTTCGTGGTTGATCGTTGATAGACAGCCATTTTCAAGACTTTCCATAGATTTTGAAGCCGATTTAAGTAAAAACTGGAAGTAGGCCACTCAGGAACATTCAATGTCGTCTTAGTAAGCAACTCCAGTGTACAGTTTATTTGGCCTTGTGTTTTAGGTTATCGTCCTGCTGAAAGGTGAATTCATTGCTGTGTGTCTGGTGGAAAGCAGACTGAAACCGTGTTTTCCTCTAGGATTTTGCCTGCACTTAGCTCCATTCCACTTCTTCTTTTTTTTATCCTGAAAAGCTCCCCAGTCCTTAACGATTCCAGGCATACCCATAACATGATGCAGCCACTACTATGCTTGACAATATGGAGAGTGGTACTCAGTAAGATTTTGGATTTGCCCCAAAATAACACTTTGTATGCAGGACAAAAACGTGAATTGCCTTTTCAATTTGTTTGTAGTATTACTTAAGTGCTGTATTGCAAACAGAATGCATGTTTTGGAATATTTTTGTTCTGTTCAGGCTTCCTTCTTGACACTGTCAATTAGGTTGGTATTGTGGAGTAATTACAATTTTGTTGATCCATCCTCAGTTTTCTCCTGTCACAGCCATTAATCTCTGTCACTGTTGTAAAGTCACCATTTGCCTCATGGTGAAATCCCTGAGCCGTTTCCTTCCACTCCGGCAACTGAGTTAGGAAGGAAGCCTGTATCTTTGTAGTGACTGGGTGTATTGATACACAATCCAAAGTGTATTTAATAACTTAATGCTCAAAGGGACATTAAATGTCTGCTTTTTTAAATGTTTACCCATCTACCAATAGGAGCCCTTCATTGTGAGGCATTGGAAACCTTCCCTGGTCTTTTGGTTGAATCTGTGTTTGAAGTTCACTGCTCAACTGAGGCACCTTACATATAATTTTATGTGTGGGGTACAGAGATGAGGTAGTCATTAAAAAATCATGTTTCGCACACAGATTGAGTCCATGCAACTTATTATGTGACTTGTTAATTAAATGTGTATTGCTGATGTTATTTAGGCTTGCCATAACAAAGGGGTTGAATACTTATTGACTCAATACATTTCAGCTTTTATTTTTTTAATAATTGAACATTTTTAAAAACATAATTCCACTTTGACTTTATGGAGTATTATGTGTAGGCCACTGAAGCAGAATCTCAATTTAATACATTTTAAAAGAAGGCTTTAACACAAAAATTCAAGGGGTGTGAGTATTTCTGAAGGCACTGTAGGTTCATTTTGATGAAAATAAAACCTAATATAACTCAAATGGAAAGCATTTGCATTTTTGCGCAGTCCAGGCAGTGCTGAGAGGGATATTTTGGCCTGCTATTTGTTCTGGTTCTGGTTGGATGTCTTGTGGCATTAGTGGCACCTGCTGGCCGAAATAATTTAGCCAAATTATTATAGATGATGTGCCACATGCCATAGCGCATGCGCAGGGTAGCCTTTTTGTCTTCTATCAACGCCAATACCAAACCAATAAGGTGGTTGATTGACGACACGAAACGTTGGGCGTCATTGATCACGTGCTTCTGATAAAGTGATACAGGCATTGGCACACTGCTTCGAAGTAAACTGCTTAGCGATTTCAAAGCATTCATCGGAGCTCCGGTATCAAACATAACATCTCTAGTGAAGCAACACTGACCCAAGAGACTACAGGTGGCATCCATCTTTAATAACTACCCTCTTGCCAGAATGGCTTTGTGGACTAAAACTCCAACAACAATAAAAAGCTTATTCTGTAAAAGCTGTAAGACTAAAAGCTAAAGTAAAAGCATTTGAAACTCTTTTTTTGTTTGTTTACTCATTGCCATTTGAGTAGTCGAGGCCACCCTACTCTTCCCGACAGGGTGTTTAAGTATTTAAGACTCAAAAGGCAAAGACTGATTCATCTTACCACTGAGTAAACATCTTATTGCTATCATCAATTGATGTATGACTATTGATGTATCACTCTAGCTAAAGCAACAGACTTCCATCTCAGCCTCGGTGTAAGTCCTGCTGAGCTTCTCTGTTTCACAATTAGTAATTCATTATTTCATAGAAAAGTGAGGAAGCTCTCCAGGAGCCGGGCACAGCAAGTCACTGAGAGATAACACCTCACCACAGCTTTCCCCAAAGAAGAACAGCTCGACATCCTTATAAAACAAATGTTCAAAACAGTCTCATCACTAAACGCCATCTGCAAATTTCTCACTTTCTCACATAACATGATTCTGGTGGGCTCAAACTGAGGTGAGACTGATATTTGAAACACATAGGTCTACTGCTATTATTGTTTGTATAGTTTTGATTGTTAACTGTTGGGGAGGAAGTCGAAACCATAGAATTAGGAATTAGAATAATAGAATTGACTTGAACCTTCTTATGATGGAATAAAAGGTCAGCCATCTTGGTCAGGGATTTGGTCAACCATGGTTTGCCAGTCCTGTGATAGTGTAAAACAATGAATTTATTTGAAATGTATCTGCGCTATATGTTTGTTAGCTAGCTAGCCAACCAGTTTTATAGGAATTATAATGTTGCCAAAATGCCAACATTCCATTCAAATAATGCAGTCAATCCATTGCCAAACGCTGGCTGAAATCAGTTGATGACAGGACTTAGACGAGATGGAAATTCTACAAGTACTGATATTGTGTCATTTTGACCTTTATATGGCATGTTTACATACACTGAGAGGACAAAACGTTAGGAACATATGCTCTTTCCATGACAGACAGACCAGGTGAAAGCTATGATCCCTTGATGTCACCTGTTAAATCCACTTCAATCAGTGTAGATGAAGGGGAGGAGGCATGTTAAAGAAGAACATTGAGACAATAGAGACATGGATTGTGTGCCATTCAGAGGGTGAATGGGCAAGACAAAACATTTAAGTGCCTTTGAACGGTGTATGGTAGTAGGTGCCAGGCGCACCAGTTTGATTGTGTCATGAACTGCAACGCTGCTGTTTTTTTTACGATCAACAGTTTCCCGTGTGTATCATGAATGGTCCACCACCTAATGGACATCCAGACAACTTGCCACATCTGTGGGAAGCATCGGAGTCAACATTGTCCAGCCTCCCTGTGGACACCTTGTAGAGTCCTTACCTGGCGAATTGAGGCTGTTCTGAGGCCAAAAGTGGGTGCAACTCAATATTAGGAAGATGTTCCTAATGTTTTGTACACTCTCTGTATGTTTTAGAAGCTGTACAGAACATTTGTATAAAACTTGTATAAACTGTATTTATTATTATATATGACTCTTTTACATTTACATTAATTATATTACAACATTCTGATATCACATCCCTTACGTTTATGTTCATGCAAAAGTAAAATAAGCTTTATTCTTCTACTACATTCCAATTAAACTGGTTAGGATTTCTCCCTGACCAATATGGCTGCCATTTTCACCCCATTCTGGAACCTTGAGGGTTTATGACATAACCCCTCTTGTAATGTAATAGGATCTCTATGGTCTAGACATTTAAAAATGTTGCTGAAAGGACCCAAAAAGTCAATTTACTGCTGCTCTTGAGGACCGGAACTGAGGTATCTCAGTCCAGATCTGTGAAAACATTATCAGCTCAGGTCCAGAAGAACAACAGTAGTTTTGGTATTTTTTTGTTAAATCTTTTATATGATTTGGCTTCCTCTACAATGGTTTGAAATCAGAGTTGTGGTTGGACAACAAAAAAATGGTGAACTAAAGATTTTTTGTTGTTGAAGTTTTGATTGTTAGTCTTCTCTTGGCCAGCAAGGGCTCAGTTATGTCGTGCTGGCAAGCAGATGTGGCAGAGTCAAGCTGATTGCTAATTGGTTATCTAATGTGGTGTTCCTTTCCTGAGATCTAAATAGAGATCTAAATAGGATCTAAACTGTTGATTCTGGAGTGACTGGTTAGTAGCCCTGGACAAACACATCTGATTCAAGGGCTTGGTGATTAGTTTACTGATTGAATCATGTGCTTATCTAAGGCTATGACAAAAACCACGACCACTGAGAATTACTCATCTACAATATGTCCTTCAATAGTTGTTTGTGGATGATCTACGGCCTATTGAATATTACACTCAGGGGTCGAAACCTTAGTCAATGACTCAAACCCCCTGAACCCCTGAGACAGAACATGTCAGCCCACTATTATGTAATATGCATGCAGCGACAGAACACGACTCAACCTTTTCTCAGTCGAAATCTCATATGACACGGCAGATGGTTGTGTTGCGCCGGCTCTACGACAGGGGAGCATTATTGTTCTCCGAACAGCCTGCAGACAGCAGGAGGGCTGTAATGCTAAAAGTGGTGAGACTCCTCACACTGCTCATAGTCTCCCACACAGGCCCAATAGCCTCCCATGCAACCTCTGTAGTGTTCATAGTGCAATCTAAAGGTGATTTTAGCACTAACAAGCTAACGGATCTCTTATATGCCAATCCATAGTACCACGTAAGGTGAATTATCATGAGGGAGTAAATAATCTACTAACGTGCCAAAAGTTTTTTGTACAGACAGACAGACACTGTCAGACACTGTCAGACACTGTCAGACACTGTCAGACACTGTCAGACACTGTCAGACACTGTCAGACACTGTCAGACACTGTCAGACACTGACAGACAGACACTGTCAGACAGACAGACACTGTCAGACAGACGCCTCACATGGAGGGTTAAGTATTTTGTCAAATAGTATTTTTTTGCGTAGGAAAGTCATCCTCAAGTAAGAATCCTCTCCCATTTATGGCGACACATTACATTTATATCAACAGCTATTATCTTTGAATAAGTATAGGTCCATTAAATACATTCTTATAGATTAGAATGAAAAGAACTCGCACTAAACACGAACCACACAAACCCATTCAGTCATTGGATGTGTGCAAGGAATTGTGCAAGGAATAATACACATAGTATTTTGCTGCAGAGATGCTTGACATGCCTATCAGTGTCAGCTGCAGGCTTTTCATGGCTAAAACCAGCTGATAGCTCTGTTTCAAACTTTAAAACTGGACTTCTCATCCTCAGCTAAGAGGAGGGCTGGCCTGCAGTTCATCCTTACAGTGGCTCTTGGTACTATAGAGAATGAGAGCATGACATTTCACAGTGCTATTTTTGACTACAGTGTCTCTGTGTGGAATTTCATGCAAATGTTATTATTTACTATATGAAAGGATTACATACTGTACAATGACTACATTAGTAGGTGTTTGAGATCGAAGGAAATGTTCAGCGAAAAAGTAAAAGCAGACTAAGCACCCTGTGATCAATTGTTCCCATGTGGCTTATCAAACAACATTTCAACCCTTAGGACCTGATAAAGACCTGTTGTTTTCCAATACATCACATGTGAACATGTCTTTACTTTCTGATGACTGTCATACAAGTGCAGGAGGTGATTGTTATAGCCTTGTGTGGATTATCCTGTTTCAGGCCCTATTCCCACCATGAGAGTTATCGTAGGAGCAGTTTGGGGAAAGAGATTTCTACTTTTCAATTCACATTATATCATTGCCTTACCTTCGTTGTGGCGTCAATATCACAGTAGATACCACAAATATCAAACTATTTAACAATCCAAGCAACTTTTCTTCTAAAACATATTCCAAAATTGAATAATTACACTCTTGAATGATGCAACAATCCACAAGCATGTGAAGAAAATTTGCTAAATGGTTTATTTTCTCGTCCATACACATTAATTTAGCTTACAATGCACAGATAACTAGCTAGCTAACTAACAGCATGCTTCATGATCAAGGAATGTTAGCATATCAATAATAAATGTTTACTCCTCCCATACAAATATAAAAGTACAGTAATGTTATCATACAGCGTCGTTCATATTATAATATAGGTTACACAGCTAGGTAACGTTAACTAGCTAAACAGAATAATTTCTGCATCTAGCTAACGTATTAAAGTGATCTTAAAACAAACCAGGCTTAATTTAATCAATATCATTGAAGTCATTATATGAGGTTAAAGCAAATTGCGAATGAAAATGTAAATGATTCCCTTCTTGCCTGGAGCTCAACGCAGTCAACCCCCCCCCCAAAAAAATAAATAAATAAATAAATAAATTATACTTGAGATTTAAACCTACTGAGACAATTTCAGAATGTAACAGGCTATTACTATAATTTCAGGTAAAAATTAAACAAGTCTCAAAAATAAGGAAAATGTTAACTTTTCAAAAACTTTTTAGAGTGTTGCCTCAATGAGACAATTGAGGCAAATGTCGGGCCTCTGGAAGTAGCGGACGAGACGTGACACGATTTTATTTTATTTATTTCACCTTTACTTAACCAGGTAGGCTAGTTGAGAATAAGTTCTCATTTGCAACTGCGACCTGGCCAAGAAAAAGCATAGCAATTTAACACATACAACAACACAGAGTTAGTTACACATGGAATAAACAAAACATACAGTCAATAATACAATAGAAAAAAAAGAAAACAAAAAAATCTATATACAGTGAGTGCAAATGAGGTAAGATAAGGGAGTTAAGGCAATAAATAGGCCATGGTGGTGAAGTAATTACAATATAGCAATTAAACACTGGAATGGTAGATGTGCAGAAGATGAATGTGCAAGTAGAGGTACTGAGGTGCAAAGGAGCAAGATAAATAAATAAATAAATACAGCATGGGGATGAGGTAGATGGATGGGCTGTTTACAGATGGGCTATGTGCAGTGATCTGTGAGCTGCTCAGACAGCTGGTGCTTAAAGCTAGTGAGGGAGATATGAGTCACCAGCTTCAGTGATTTTTGCAGTTTGTTCCAGTCATTTGAGGCATAGAACTGGAAGGAAAAGTGACCAAAGAAGGAATTGGCTTTGGGGGTGACCAGTGAGATATCCCTGCTGGAGCGTGTGCTACAGGTGGGTGCTGCTATCGTGACCAGTGAGCTGAGATAAGTTGGGGCTTTACCTAGCAGAGACTTGTAGATGACCCGTAGCCAGTGGGTTTGGCGACAAGTATGAAGCGAGGGCCAGCCAATGAGAGCATACAGGTCGCAGTGGTGGGTAGTGTATGGGGCTTTGGTGACAAAATGGATGGCACTGTGATAGACTGCATCCAATTTGTTGAGTAGAGTGTTGGAGGCTACTTTATAAATGACATCGCCGAAGTCGAGGATTGGAAGGATGGTCAGTTTTACGAGGGTATGTTCGGCAGCATGAGTGAAGGATGCTTTGTTGCGAAATAGGAAGCCAATTCTAGATTTAATGGATTGGAGATGCTTAATGTGAGTCTGGAAGGAGAGGTATTTGTAGTTGTCCACGTATTGTAAATATTCACGTATTCTAAGTCAGAGCCATCCAGAGTAGTGATGCTGGATGGGGTTGTACCTGGTGGGTTCATTGGTAATTTGTGTGAGATTGAAGGCATCAAGCTTAGATTGTAGGATGGCTGGGGTGTTAATAACCAATTTAGGTCACCTAGTAGCACGAGCTCAGAAGATAGATGGGGTGCAATCAATTCACATATGGTGTCAAGGGCACAGCTGGGGCAGGGGGTGGTCTATAGCAAGCGGCAACAGTGGGAGATTTGTTTCTGGAAAGGTGAATTTTTAGAAGAAGAAGCTTGAATTGTTTGGGTACAGACCTGGGTAGTAAGACAGAACTCTGCAGGCTATCTCTGCAGTAGATTGCAACACCGCCCCCTTTGGCAGTTCTATCTGGTCGGAAAATGTTATAGTTAGGGATGGAGATTTCAGGGTTTTTGGTGGTTTTTCTAAGCCAGGATTCAGACACGGCTAAGACATCCGGGTTGGCAGACTGTGCTAAAGCAGTGAGTAAAACAAACTTGGGGAGTAGGCTTCAACTGTTAACATGCATGAAACCAAGGCTTTTACTGTTACAGAAGTAAACAAATGAGAGCACCTGGGGAGTGGGATGTGGAGCTAGGCACCGCAGGACCTGGATTAACCTCTACATCACCAGAGGAACAGAGCAGAAGTAGGGTAAGGCTAAAGGCTATAAGAACTGGCCGTCTAGCACGTTCGGAACAGAGAGTAAAGGGAGCAGGTTTCAGGGCACGATTACATCGATTCAAGGCATAATGTACAGACAAAGGTAAGGTAGGATGCAAGTACATTGGAGGTAAACCTAGGCATTGAGTAATGATGAGAGAGATATAGTCTCTAGAGACGTTTAAACCAGGTGATGTCATCGCATATGTAGGAGTTGGAACAACATGGTTGGTTAAGGCATATTGAGCAGAGCTATAGGCTCTACTTTAAAAAATTTTTTTTACCTTTATTTAACCAGGTAGGCTAGATGAGAACAGGTTCTCATTTGCAACTGCGACCTGGCCAAGAAAAAGCATAGCAGTGTGAACAGACAACACAGAGTTACACATGGAGTAAACAATAAACAAGTCAATAACACAGTAGAAAAAAAGAGTCTATATACATTGTGTGCAAAAGGCATGAGGAGGTAGGCAAATACTTACAATTTTGCAGATTAACACTGGAGTGATAAATGATCAGATGGTCATGTACAGGTAGAGATATTGGTGTGCAAAAGAGCAGAAAAGTAAATAAATAAAAACAGTATGGGGATGAGGTATGTAAAATTGGGTGGGCTATTTACCGATAGACTATGTACAACTGCAGCGATCGGTTAGCTCCTCAGATAGCAGATGTATGAAGTTGATGAGGGAGATAAAAGTCTCCAACTTCAGCGGTTTTTGCAATTCGTTCCAGTCACAGGCAGCAGAGAACTGGAACGAAAGGCGGCCAAATGAGGTGTTGGCTTTAGGGATGATCAGTGAGATGCACCGACAGTGAAATAAGACAGTAATCACTAATCAGGAAAGTAATGGATGAGGCATATTGATATTAGAGAGAGGCATGCATAGCCAAGTCAACATATGGATCCAGTGAGAGGTTGGGCTGGCTGGGGACACAGCGATTCAGACAGTTAGCAGGCCGGTGCTAACAAGCTAGCAATTAGTAGGCTGGTGCTAACAAGCTAGCAGTTAGCAGACCAGGGCTAGCAAGCTAGCAGTTAGCAGACCGGGTTAGCAAGCTAGCAGTTAGTAGACCGTGACTAGCAAGTTAGCAGAAGGCTTTTGGGGGACGTCACGATGGAGGTAAGTCTGTTTTTGCCCCTTCGTGCGGTGACATCGATAGACCATTTGTGGATTAGTATGGTTCCAAGTAGCACTAGGTAGCTAGCAGGCCGCGGTTAGCAGAATGGGCCTTCAGAGGACATCTCGCCTGAAGGGCTTGTTGGAATCCCTGGGCAGATTATGTTGGTATTCCAGTCGTAGAGGATCGGCGGGGTTCCGTATCCCGTACCGGCAGTAGAAGGGGTCTGAATATTGTAGCCCAGGAGTGGGCTTCGGTGGTAGCCCAGGAACCCTAGCCGGGCTAGCTTCAGGCTAATTGGTGCTTGTTCCGGGATGGAAACGCTGGCCAGGAGTAGTCACCCGGGATTGCGGTAAGCTAGTTGCGAAGATCCAGATGAAAATGCTCAGAGTTTGTGGTAGGAATCTCGGGATATGGAGAGAAAAAAATAGGTCCGTTATGCTCTGGTTCGAGTCACGTTGTACGAACTGGCGAGAGCTTTCTGATCTAAAGGTTAGCTGATGGCCGCTAGCAGTGGTTTGCTGACTGATAGCTGTTAGGTAGTTAGCTGGCTAGCTTCAGTTGAGGGATTCCAGAGCCGAAGTAAATAGAAATACTTTAGAGAAAAAAAAACAGATCCATGCCACATTGGGTGAGGCGGGTTGCAGGAGAGTATTTAGAAGTTGAGCTTTAGGAAAATATTTTTAAAAGATATGTGAAGAAAAAATATAAAAAGATATATACAAGGGACACGACAGGACAAAGACAAAGACGTCTGACTGCTACGCCAGTATTTGTGTAGCTGAGGGTAGTTTTGCAAAATGTCTTGTAAATGTGGAGACCCTCTTAATTAGTGCCCTGATCTAAAGGCTTTAGCTCCCCGTAGGAACAGAGAGAAAGAGATAACAGGATGCTTAGCAATTGATGAATTGATTTAAGACGCTCAGTCTGAAGCGACAGCCTGCAGAAAGGTGAGACAATTTCCCTTTGATGTGCCTGTCATGTTTTCTCCATAGCAACTAAGGTTATGGTTTAAGAGGACATTTGTTATTCAGTGATATTATTTAAAGAACGTGTATCACCCCATGCTGGTGTCTTACTCTATGATGTTCAGAGAAGGATAAATAATATGTTTGAGGGAATTCTACATGAGAGTCTGGATGGTGGCTTTAGTCAGATTGTGAGAGCATGCCGTTGGCTGAAGACACACCAAAAAATACATTGAATTCAAAGCAGAAGTTCAGGATTCTGGCTTTTCCCAAACAACTTCTTGATTGATATCCACAATCATCTGTATTCTGCCAGCAGTATTGTCAAGACTCGCAGACTTTATGTTTCTTGGCCATATTGGTGTCACGTCTAGGTCCATTATGTTAATACGATCTAAATTCAGTCAACACCTCATGGCGTCATCAGTTACATTATTCATACCAGAAGAGTTATTACATATGGGCTTTTAGCTGAGTTTTGACATTCAATTTCTTCCAGGGACTTTAAAATGCACTTGAAACATGACTGATAAACTGTAAAGGAATATAAATGAATGTAGACCCTACAAGCCCCCCAACTGTGAGCTGAAGGAGTGCAGTGAACACTTGTGCTCATGTTTAGGTTTGGACTGTCAGTGTTGACTCCAATGCTTCCCAGAGTTGTGTCAATTTGGCTGGATATCCTTTGGTTGGTGGGCAATTCTTGATACACACGGGAAACAGTTGAGCATGAAAAATCCAGCAGCATTGCAGTTCTTGACACAAACCGATGCGCCTACTACCATACTCTGTTCAAGGGCACCTAAATATTTTATCACGCCCATTCACTCTCTGAATGGCACACATATACAGTACAATACATGTCTCAATTGTCTCAAGGCTTAAAAATCCTTCTTTAACCTGCCTTCTCCCCTTGATTGAAATGGATTTAACAAGTGACATCAATAAGGGATCATAGCTTTTACCCGGATTCACCTTGTCAGTCTGTCATGGAAAGAGCAGGTATTCTTAATGTTTTCTATACTCAGTATATGTAAATATGGCTTATGAATGCATACATTTCAGGAACAATTATTATTTGGTCAACCTAATTAAATGTCAAGTTTCTCCCTTCAAGAGAGACATATTCAGTACCACAGGTGCATGGTCAGAATGAACTCAAGTAGGCTCCAGGTGGGTAATAATGACATTTAACCTGGACCCGTATGATGGGATGATAATGTGCTTAGTAGCTGTAGAGTATCTAATCAGAGACAGCCAAGTGGAGTCACTTAGCAATGCATCAATTGCTCACTCTATTGCAAAATTCATTACATTTACTGTCTATGTGTGTCAGTGCTGATTAGAAGGGGTGGCTCTAGCCAGTCCAGTGAATTAACCAATCATAGCATTCATTCGGCTTTTGGGAAGAAAAAGCAAAATCACACAGAACAGAGTGGAGTATAATGGAATTGATAATTTGGTTTTAGAAACGTCAAATAGTCAAAGCGAACAAAGAGTAATTGATTTAATTCCCATTGAGGCTTTTCCTACACCATTGAAAAATAATTCTTGCCAACAAAGCCCAAGGTTTAGTTTCAGGTATGCCTGGCCTGATTTAGCTACTTGTGTCACGTCCTGAACTTAGTTCCTTTTTTATGTCTCTATTTTGGTTTGGTCAGGGCATGAGTTGGGGTGGACATTCTATGTTTTTCATTCTGTTTTGTTCTGTGTGTTGTATTTCTATGTGTTTGGCCTGGTATAGTCCCCAATCAGAGGCAGCAGTCAATCGTTGTGTCTGATTGAGAACCAGCAGAGGCAACATATTCTATGTTTTGTTCTGTGTGTTGTATTTCTATGTGTTTGGCCTGGTATAGTCCCCAATCAGAGGCAGCAGTCAATCGTTGTGTCTGATT
The DNA here is from genome assembly GCF_036934945.1 of Oncorhynchus masou masou. Taxonomy (NCBI): domain Eukaryota; kingdom Metazoa; phylum Chordata; class Actinopteri; order Salmoniformes; family Salmonidae; genus Oncorhynchus; species Oncorhynchus masou. The sequence goes on from NC_088222.1 coordinate 43,830,002, forward strand.
GAGAACCAGCAGAGGCAACATATTCTATGTTTTGTTCTGTGTGTTGTATTTGTCAGGACCCGGTTTCAAACCTGGGTCTCCGGAGTGAGAAACAGTCACTTAACCAACTGAGCCACGAATAGACAGCAGAACCCAGAAGATGAGGCAGACACAGCAGTACTTAAGACGGTGTATTTAATAAAGAAAAAATCCTAAAATGCAAAAAATGGCAAATCCAAAAGGTGGTAGGAAAAACACAAAAAAGACCTCAAAAGAAACTCACCAAAAAATAAACAAAAACAAAAAACAGAATACCACAAGAACTTCACCCGGAATCGACAAGAGTACACAGAAGACTAGGGCAGGGTGCTAACATACAAACACAGAGCACAGAACTGAGGGAAACAAAGGGTTTAAATACAATCAGGGAAAAACGAGACACAGGTGCAAATAATATTGGGGATCAAGGGAAAAACATAGGGACAAAAAGCACAATGGGGACATCTACTGACCAAAACCCGGAACAACCCTGGCCAAAACCTGACAGAATCCCCCCCCTAGGAACGGCTCCTGACGTTCCTACCAGCTCTCTCAGGGTGGAGGACCCTGAACTGACGAATGAGGTCAGGGTCCAGGATGTCTTTGGCAGGAACCCAGGAGCGCTCCTCAGGACCGTAGCCTTCCCTGTCCACCAGATACTGCCAGGACCGCTGCACCCGGCGGGAATCCAGTATCCGGTGGACGGTATAAGCCGGCTGGCCTCCAATGACACGAGGCGGAGGGGGAGGTCTGTCTGCCGGGACAAGGGGAGAAAAAACAACAGGTTTTAACAATGACACATGAAATGTGGGATTAATCTTAAGGGATCTGGGTAAGTGTAGGCGATAAGAAACTGGGTTAACTCTCCTGGCAACCTTGAAGGGACCGATGTATTTTTGGGACAGCTTGCGAGACTCCACCCGTAGAGGTAAGTCTCTTGTGGAAAGCCAGACTCTCTGGCCGGGGCGCAGGGTAGGCCCGGGACGGCGACGTCTGTTGGCTTGTTGTTGATACCTCTGTGAGGAACGCATCAGATTAAGACGGGTCTTCCTCCACATAAGCCGACAGCGTCTGACGAACCTCAAGGCTGAAGGCACTCTGACTTCTGCCTCCTGGTCCGGGAACAATGGAGGAGCATAGCCAAACTGACACTCGTGCGGGGACATACCAGTGGAGGAGGAGCGCAAGGTGTTGTGCGCGTATTCGGCCCAAACAATAAAGGATGACCATGTGGACGGGTTGTCACGAGTCATACATCGGAGGGTGGTTTCCAGCTCTTGATTCATCCTCTCTGTTTGGCCATTGGACTCCGGATGGTACCCTGAAGATAGACTGGCAGAAGCCCCCATGAGTTGGCAGAAGGCCTTCCAAAACCTTGAGGCGAACTGGGGACCTCTGTCAGAAACCACATCTTGAGGAATGCCGAAGACTCGGAACACATGATTAATTACCAACTCAGCCGTTTCCTTGGCAGAAGGTAACTTAGTCAGAGGGACGAACCTGGCCGCCTTTGAAAACCTGTCGATTATGACTAGGATAGTAGTATTGCCATGGGATGGAGGAAGTCCAGTAATAAAGTCCAATGAGATATGGGACCAGGGTCTGTGGGGAACAGGTAAAGGGTGAAGGAGTCCTTGAGGGCGGAGGTGAGAAGATTTGCCCTGGCAGCACACGGGGCAGGCATTGACGAAAGTGGCAACGTCTTCTCTTATGGTAGGCCACCAGAACTTACGCTGGATGAACTCCAAGGTGCGACCTACGCCCGGATGACAGGTGAGGCGAGAGGAGTGCCCCCACAGAAGGACCTGAGTCCTCACTGCCTTGGGGACAAACAACCGATTGGCAGGGCCTCCTTTAGGGTCCGGTTCGCTAGCTTGAGCACGTCTCACGGTATCCTCAACTTGCCACGAGATCGGAGCCACAATCTTAGCAGCAGGAAGGACAGGCATGTCCGTGTCATCTCGAATGGCAGGAGCGTAGACTCGGGACAGGGCATCCGGTTTGAGATTCTTCGACCCGGGCCGATAGGTGAGGATAAACTGGAATCGATTGAAGAAAAGAGACCATCTAGCTTGTCTAGAGTTCAATCGCTTCGCCTGCTGGATATACTCCAGATTTTTGTGGTCCGTAAGCACTTGAAACGGGTGAGAAGCCCCCTCGAGCCAGTGTCTCCATTCCTTCAATGCCATCTTAACCGCTAGGAGTTCACGATCCCCACATCGTAGTTCCTCTCAGTCGGGGTAAGCCGGTGTGAGAAGAAAGCGCACGGATGAAGCTTCTTGTCTTCACCCCTCTGAGACAGGACAGCTCCAACACCAACCTCTGATGCGTCTACCTCCACCACAAATGGTTCATCCGTAGTCGGTAGTATCAGGATGGGAGCAGAGAGGACGCGCTGCTTGAGTCCTTGGAAGGCCGTCTCAGCTTCTCTTCCCCACACAAACCTTGCATTGCCACCTTTGGTTAAAGCTGAGAGAGGAGCTGCCACCAAACTGAAGTTCTTGATGAACTTGCGGTAAAAGTTTGTGAAGCCCAGGAAACGCTGAACATCCTTAACGGATTTGGGGGTGGGCCAATCCGCTACCGCCCCTACCTTCCTAGGATCCATTTGGACTCGACCGGGTTCCACTACAAATCCCAGGAATTGTACTCGGGATGAATGGAATTCACATTTTTCCGGCTTAACGTACAGATGGCTGTCCAGGAGGCGTTTGAGTACTTGTCTGACATGCTTAGTGTGTTCTTGAAGGGAGCTCGAAAAGATGAGGATGTCATCCAAGTAAACGAACACAAATGTGTTAAGCATATCCCTAAGCACATCGTTTATGAGCGCTTGGAACACCGCTGGGGCGTTGGTCAGGCCGAAGGGCATCACCAAGTATTCATAGTGACCAGTAGGCGTGTTGAAAGCGGTCTTCCACTCGTCACCAGGTCTGATCCGCACAAGATGGTATGCGTTCCGCAGGTCAAGCTTAGTGAAAACAACTGCTTCCTGGAGCAGCTCGAAGGCTGTGGCCATAAGGGGTAGCGGGTAACGGTTACGGACGGTTATGTCATTGAGTCCCCGGTAGTCGATGCAAGGACGTAATCCACCATCTTTCTTGGCCACAAAGAAAAACCCTGCTCCCGCCGGGAGGTTGATGGACGCATGAGGCCTGCTTCCAGAGAGTCCTTGATGTAGGTATCCATAGCAGCTCGTTCGGGTGGAGATAGGGAAAAGATCCGACCCCTGGGGGGCAAGTGCCCGGAAACAGGTCGATGGGGCAATCGTAAGATCTATGGGGTGGTAGCATGGTGGCCCTCTGTTTGCTAAACACCAGTTTGAGGTCATGGTAACACTCGGGAACTCGGGTCAGGTCGATGGATTCTAAAGACTCGGGAGTAGAACTCGGGGAATTCTGGAAAATACAAGTAGCTTGGCACGTAGGACCCCACTGCTTGATAGTGCCCACAGACCAGTCGATGTGAGGGTTATGGCTGTGAAGCCAGGGGTATCCAAGGACGAGAGGGAACTCGGAACAGGAGATCAAATGAAAGTTCATCAATTCCTGGTGTTGTGAAACTGAAAGTCTCAAGGAGGTAGTGACATGAGTGACAAGTCCAGATCCCAAAGGGCTTCCATCCAATGTAGTAACCCTCATGGGGTCACTTAGAAGTTCAGAGGGAACGCCATTCTCCTTCGCCCAGACACCATCCATGAAGTTACCTGCGGCTCCAGAGTCTACCAAGGCTTGAAGGTGAAGCTTGTGGTTGTCCCAGGAGAGGGTGACTGGAATGAGCAGACGGGAGTTGGACGGATGGGAGGAGGTTATGTTTCCCGTTACAGTTCCCCCGGTCTGTACGGGACTGAGCGTTTCCCTGGAGCCCGGGACACGTGGAACGGAAATGGCCCGGTTTGCCGCAATATAGACAGCGTCGCTCCCTCATCCGGCGGTCTCTCTCAGCCTGGGAGATGCGTCCAATCTGCATGGGTTCCGGTGGAGCCAGCGATGATAAAGGTGGGGACTCGGAGCTGGGACTGATAGGGGCTAGAGGTCTACGGTTGAGTTCTCTCTCTCTCAGACGCTGGTCAATGCGTGAGGCCAACTTGATCAGGGACTCGAGATTGTCCGGTGGTTCCCGAGTGGCCAGTTCATCTTGGATAGTGTCGGAAAGGCCTTTCAGAAAGCACACCGTGAGCGCCTCGTTGTTCCAGCCACTCGCTGCTGCCACCGTGCGGAACTGGATGGCATAGTCCGTCACGCTGCGCCAACCTTGATGGAGAGTCAGGAGCTGTTTGGCTGAGTCAGAACCACTGCTTGGGCCTTGAAACACTCGTTTGAATTCCTCAGCAAAGGCAGAGTAGCTGGCACAGCAGGAACTATGGGCATCCCACACAGCAGTAGCCCAGGCCAGGGCTTTTTCCGACAGCAGGGTGATGATATATGCGATCTTAGACCGGTCGGTGGGAAACGACGAGGGTTGCAGCTCAAAGGAGAGAGAACATTGAGTGAGAAAGCCTTTACAAGCACTTGGATCACCTGAGAACCGTTGGGGAGGTGGAAGACGAGGTTCAGCCAGGGGGTTAACTGCCATGGGTACGTGAACCTGAGGTACTGGGACGGAAACTGTTGCCGGGGTAAGTCGATCAGATATTTGCTTAATGGAAGTCAGCATCTCCGACAGAAGATGAGAATGTCTAGCCATTAAGGCCTCTTGCTGAACCAGGGCGGCTTCGTGGCGTTGGACAGTCTCCTGGTGGTGGGACAGCGTGGCAAAAAGGTCCTGGGAACTGGCTGCCTCTGGGTTCATTTTTGGCTCTGTGTTTCTGTCAGGACCCGGTTTCGAACCTGGGTCTCCGGAGTGAGAAACAGTCACTTAACCAACTGAGCCACGAATAGACAGCAGAACCCAGAAGATGAGGCAGACACAGCAGTACTTAAGACGGTGTATTTAATAAAGAAAAAATCCTAAAATGCAAAAAATGGCAAATCCAAAAGGTGGTAGGAAAAACACAAAAAGACCTCAAAAGAAACTCACCAAAAAATAAACAAAAACAAAAAACAGAATACCACAAGAACTTCACCCGGAATCGACAAGAGTACACAGAAGACTAGGGCAGGGTGCTAACATACAAACACAGAGCACAGAACTGAGGGAAACAAAGGGTTTAAATACAATCAGGGGAAACGAGACACAGGTGCAAATAATATTGGGGATCAAGGGAAAAACATAGGGACAAAAAGCACAATGGGGACATCTACTGACCAAAACCCGGAACAACCCTGGCCAAAACCTGACAGTATTTCTATGTGTTTGGCCTGGTAAAGTCCCCAATCAGAGGCAGCAGTCAATCGTTGTGTCTGATTGAGAACCATACTTAGGTAGCCTGTTCCCACCTGTGTTTGTGGGTAGTTGTTTCCTGTTTTGTTTTTTTTCCACCTTACAGGACTGTTTTGTGTCGTTCACTCTCTTTGTTGTTTTTTGTCATTCAGTGTTCAGTTTATTTCATTAAATGTATTATGAACACTTACCACGCTGCGTGTTGGTCCGATGATTCCTATTCCTCATCAGACGAAGAGGACAGCCGTTACAACTTGAGAATAACCCTAATCTATGTAGGCTATTTATATACTTGGCCTTTGATTGCGTAGTCTGAAAGACACTTGTTGTGTGTCTGATCTGTATAGTTATGAATGGTCTTTTTTATTCATTTTTTATTGCCTTGTCTGTCTGTTTGATGTCTTTATGCATCTGCTTGTATATTTTGTATCTGTAAATTATGCTCTTTATTCCCCGTCTATTGTTTTCAGCCTTGTTTTCTTGTATGATATATTTGTATTTTTCTTACTCTGTAAAAGCCACAAAAGCTAATAAAATAGCAAATAGCCAGTCCATTACACCTCACTTAGATTTCCAGAAAAGAAATTGGTCTTTTGGCTTCTGTCAGTAATATCTAACTAGAGAAGTCTATTCACCTTTTTGTTATTGGATTTGGGGCAAGTACATTGTGATGGCAGGGGAGTTTATGATGCTTTTATCCATTTGTGAGATATGACTGGGTGCCAGTTAGATGAAATGTGTGGTGGATGAAGCCTGCTTAATTCAAATGGCCTGTCTGGTTTGTCCCAAGTTGCTCTTTCTCTCTCCTAGTTCTGTTGTCTCTCAGTCAATCTCTGGGCTGAATTTAATGGAATTTCTATTTGTAACATTCAAGAATGTTTTGAAAATTAAAGTGGCCCTGGTAACACTACCAAACATTCGATGGCACAAAAATAATGGTAAATGAGTAGCAAACAAGTTGACTAAATCCATCTTGCCACTACACTATATATCTGACTGGGTTAATAACTTTGTGTTAATGCAGAAAGATTGAAATGACCTCAGCTTGTGTATCAAATATACCCCAACTTGGCCATATTGTTGGGGGAATGTCATTGACTGGATCAAAGGACACGCCATTACATAATATTGACGGGACAAAAATAATTATTACGGTTGTAATATCCAGTGGCGACCCATCATTGGATATTTTTGTTGCCTGTTTTGCTTGTTATTTTGGCATTGATATGTGTCACATATCAGTTTGCAAGCAATGTAAAAAAAGGATGTAATTGCGTTAATAAACCTGCATACGAACATGGTCTTCCAAAATGCAGGAAAACACGGAGTGTAGGGGCTTGTAATGTTCTCCAGTTGTGGACGTGATTGGCTCAGTGTTCTGTCACTCATGGGGACACGACCTCACCACTAAATATACGGGGAGAGCTCAAAAATTCAAACCCCTTGGGTGCTGCCATAGAGTTACATAAGAAGTGCCCATCCAGGAAAGCTCAAGGTCATTGGCCACAGATAAAATTGTCAAATTATGTTATATCTACAGTAACTTTGATTTGACTGATCATGTCAACATCATACTTTAAAAATCTTAGCGAGCAAGCTAGCAGTCATCATCATGAATCAAGTTGACAATCTACTGTTAAATCCTTTTCAATCCTTGTCATATGAAGAGAAATAATATAGAGAAATTATACACTGCTCAAAAAATAAAGGGAACACTTAAATAACACATCCTAGATCTGAATGAATTAAATATTCTTATTAAATACTTTTTTCTTTACATAGTTGAATGTGCTGACAACAAAATCACACAAAAATTATCAATGGAAATCAAATTTATCAACCCATTGAGGTCTGGATTTGGAGTCACAATCTCAAAATTAAAGTGGAAAACCACACCACAGGCTGATCCAACTTTGATGTAATGTCCTTAAAACAAGTCAAAATGAGGCTCAGTAGTGTGTGTGGCCTCCACGTGACTGTATGACCTCCCTACAACGCCTGGGCGTGCTCCTGATGAGGTGGCGGATGGTCTCCTGAGGGATCTCCTCCCAGACCTGGACTAAAGCATCCGCCAACTCCTGGACAGTTTGTGGTGCAACGTGGCATTGGTGGATGGAGCGAGACATGATGTCCCAGATGTGCTCAATTGGATTCAGGTCTGGGGAACGGGCGGGCCAGCCCACAGCATCAATGCCTTCCTCTTGCAGGAACTGCTGACACACTCCAGCCACATCAGGTCTAGCATTGTCTTGCATTAGGAGGAACCCAGGGCCAATCTCACCAGCATATGGATGTTGCAGGCAGCAGAACGTTCTCCACGGCGTCTCCAGACTCTGTCACGTCTGTCACATGTGCTCTGTGTGAACCTGCTTTCATCTGTGAAGAGCACAGGGCGCCAGTGGCGAATTTGCCAATCTTGGTGTTCTCTGGCAAATGCCAAACGGCCCTCATACCACCCTCATGGAGTCTGTTTCTGACCGTTTGAGCAGACACATGGACATTTGTGGCCTGCTGGAGGTCATTTTGCAGGGCTCTGGCATTGCTCCTCCTTGCACAAAGGCGGAGGTACTGGTCCTGCTGCTGGGTTGTTGCCCTCCTACGGCCTCCTCCACATCTCCTGATGTACTGGCCTGTCTCCTGGTAGCGCCTCCATGCTCTGGACACAACGCAGACGGACACAGCAAACCTTCTTGCCACAGCTCGCATTGATGTTCCATCCTGGATGAGCTGCACTACCTGAGCCACTTGTGTGGGTTGTAGACTCCGTCTCATGCTACCACTAGTGAAAGCACCACCAGCATTCAAAAGTGACCAAAACATCAGCCAGGAAGCATAGGAACTGAGAAGTGGTCTGTGGTCACCACCTGCAGAACCACTCCTTTATTGGGGGTGTCTTGCTAATTGCCTATAATTTCCATCTGTTGTCTATTCCATTTGCACAACAGCATGTGAAACACTGTCATCTCAGATTTTCAAAATATGCTATTGAACTATAGCTAAACAAGCATTTGTGTAAGAGTATTGATAGCTAGCATAGCATTAAGCCTAGAATTCAGCCGGCAACATTTTCACAATTTACATTTACATTTAAGTCATTTAGCAGACGCTCTTATCCAGAGCGACTTACAAATTGGTGAATTCACCTTCTGACATCAGTGGAACAGCCACTTTACAATAGTGCATCTAAATCATTTAAGGGGGGTGAGAAGGATTGCTTTATCCTATCCTAGGTATTCCTTGAAGAGGTGGGGTTTCAGTTGTCTCCGGAAGGTGGTGATTGACTCCGCTGTCCTGGCGTCGTGAGGGAGTTTGTTCCACCATTGGGGGGCCAGAGCAGCGAACAGTTTTGACTGGGCTGAGCGGGAACTGTACTTCCTCAGTGGTAGGGAGGCGAGCAGGCCAGAGGTGGATGAACGCAGTGCCCTTGTTTGGGTGTAGGGCCTGATCAGAGCCTGGAGGTACTGCGGTGCCGTTCCCCTCACAGCTCCGTAGGCAAGCACCATGGTCTTGTAGCGGATGCGAGCTTCAACTGGAAGCCAGTGGAGAGAGCGGAGGAGCGGGGTGACGTGAGAGAACTTGGGAAGGTTGAACACCAGACGGGCTGCGGCGTTCTGGATGAGTTGTAGGGGTTTAATGGCACAGGCAGGGAGCCCAGCCAACAGCGAGTTGCAGTAATCCAGACGGGAGATGACAAGTGCCTGGATTAGGACCTGCGCCGCTTCCTGTGTGAGGCAGGGGCGTACTCTGCGGATGTTGTAGAGCATGAACCTACAGGAACGGGCCACCGCCTTGATGTTAGTTGAGAACGACAGGGTGTTGTCCAGGATCACGCCAAGGTTCTTAGCGCTCTGGGAGGAGGAAACAATGGAGTTGTCAACCGTGATGGCGAGATCATGGAACGGGCAGTCCTTCCCCGGGAGGAAGAGCAGCTCCGTCTTGCCGAGGTTCAGCTTGAGGTGGTGATCCGTCATCCACACTGATATGTCTGCCAGACATGCAGAGATGCGATTCGCCACCTGGTCATCAGAAGGGGAAAGGAGAAGATTAATTGTGTGTCGTCTGCATAGCAATGATAGGAGAGACCATGTGAGGTTATGACAGAGCCAAGTGACTTGGTGTATAGCGAGAATAGGAGAGGGCCTAGAACAGAGCCCTGGGGGACACCAGTGGTGAGAGCGCGTGGCGGGAGACAGATTCTCGCCACGCCACCTGGTAGGAGCGACCTGTCAGGTAGGACGCAATCCAAGCGTGGGCCGCACCGGAGATGCCCAACTCGGAGAGGGTGGAGAGGAGGATCTGATGGTTCACAGTGTCGAAGGCAGCCGATAGGTCTAGAAGGATGAGAGCAGAGGAGAGGGAGTTAGCTTTAGCAGTGCGGAGCGCCTCCGTGATACAGAGAAGAGCAGTCTCAGTTGAATGACTAGTCTTGAAACCTGACTGATTTGGATCAAGAAGGTCATTCTGAGAGAGATAGCGGGAGAGCTGGCCAAGGACGGCACGTTCAAGAGTTTTGGAGAGAAAAGAAAGAAGGGATACTGGTCTGTAGTTGTTGACATCGGAGGGATCGAGTGTAGGTTTTTTCAGAAGGGGTGCAACTCTCGCTCTCTTGAAGACGGAAGGGACGTAGCCAGCGGTCAGGGATGAGTTGATGAGCGAGGTGAGGTAAGGGAGAAGGTCTCCGGAAATGGTCTGGAGAAGAGAGGAGGGGATAGGGTCAAGCGGGCAGGTTGTTGGGCGACCGGCCGTCACAAGAAGCGAGATTTCATCTGGAGAGAGAGGGAGAAAGAGGTCAGAGCACAGGGTAGGGCAGTGTGAGCAGAACCAGCGGTGTCGTTTGACTTAGCAAACGAGGATCGGATGTCGTCGACCTTCTTTTCAAAATGGTTGATGAAGTCATCTGCAGAGAGGGAGGAGGGGGGGAGGGGGAGGAGGATTCAGGAGGGAGGAGAAGGTGGCAAAGAGCTTCCTAGGGTTAGAGGCAGATGCTTGGAATTTAGAGTGGAAGAAAGTGGCTTTAGCAGCAGAGACAGAGGAGGAAAATGTAGAGAGGAGGGAGTGAAAGGATGCCAGGTCCGCAGGGAGGCGAGTTTTCCTCCATTTCCGCTCGGCGGCCCAGAGCACTGTTCTGTGAGCTCGCAATGAGTCGTCGAGCCACGGAGCGGGAGGGGAGGACCGAGCCGGCCTGGAGGATAGGGGACATAGAGAGTCAAAGGATGCAGAAAGGGAAGAGAGGAGGTTTGAGGAGGCAGAATCAGGAGATAGGTTGGAGAAGGTATAAGCAGAGGGAAGAGATGATAGGATGGAAGAGGAGAGAGTAGCGGGGGAGAGAGAGCGAAGGTTGGGACGGCGCGATACCATCCGAGTAGGGGCAGTGTGGGAAGTGTTGGATGAGAGCGAGAGGGAAAAGGATACAAGGTAGTGGTCGGAGACTTGGAGGGGAGTTGCAATGAGGTTAGTGGAAGAACAGCATCTAGTAAAGATGAGGTCGAGCGTATTGCCTGCCTTGTGAGTAGGGGGGGAAGGTGAGAGGGTGAGGTCAAAAGAGGAGAGGAGTGGAAAGAAGGAGGCAGAGAGGAATGAGTCAAAGGTAGACGCGGGGAGGTTAAAGTCGCCCAGGACTGTGAGAGGTGAGCCGTCCTCAGGAAAGGAGCCTATCAAGGCATCAAGCTCATTGATGAACTCTCCGAGGGAACCTGGAGGGCGATAAATGATAAGGATGTTAAGCTTGAAAGGGCTGGTAACTGTGACCGCATGGAATTCAAAGGAGGCGATAGACAGATGGGTAAGGGGAGAAAGAGAGAATGACCACTTGGGAGAGATGAGGATCCCGGTGCCACCACCCCGCTGACCAGAAGCTCTCGGGGTGTGCGAGAACACGTGGGCGGACGAAGAGAGAGCAGTAGGAGTAGCAGTGTTGTCTGTGGTGATCCATGTTTCCGTCAGTGCCAAGAAGTCGAGGGACTGGAGGGAGGCATAGGCTGAGATGAACTCTGCCTTGTTGGCCGCAGATCGGCAGTTCCAGAGGCTACCGGAGACCTGGAACTCCACGTGGGTCGTGCGCGCTGGGACCACCAGATTAGGGTGGCCGCGGCCACGCGGTGTGGAGCGTTTGTATGGTCTGTGCAGAGAGGAGAGAACAGGGATAGATAGACACATAGTTGACAGGCTACAGAAGAGGCTACGCTAATGCAAAGGAGATTGGAATGACAGGTGTACTACACTTATCGAATGTTTAGAACGTTAAACTTACGTAGCAAGAATCTTATTGACTAAAATGATTGAAATGATACAGTACTGCTGGAGTATGCTAGATGGCAGTGATTACGTTGTTGACACTACACTAATCAAGTCGTTCCGTCGAGTGTAATAGTTTCTACAGTGCTGCTATTCGGGGGCTAGCTGGCTAGCTAGCAGTGTTGATTACGTAACATTACGTTAAAAGAAAGACAATAGCTGGCTAGCTAACCTAGAAAATCGCTCCAGACTACACAATTGTCTTAGATACAAAGACGGCTATGTAGCTAGCTAGCTACGATCAAACAAATCAAACCGTTGTACTGTAATGAAGTGAAATGAAAATGTGATACTACCTGTGGAGCGAGGCGGAATGTTGACCGGGTTGTTGAAGTTCAATTCGGAAGACGTTGGCTAGCTGTTGGCTAGCTAGCTAGCAGTGACTCCTACGTTAAGGACGACAAATAGCTGGCTAGCTAACCTCGGTAAATTAAGATAATCACTCTAAGTCTACACACTCTAAACTACACAATTACCTTGGATACGAAGACAGCAAAGACAACTATGTAGCTAGCTAACACTACACTAATCGAGTCGTTGAGTGTAATAGTTTCTACAGTGCTAGTGGACGTTAGCTAGCTGCTGTGCTAGTGGACGTTAGAAAAGAAAAGCATTCAAATAAAATAATTTACCTTTTTAGAACTTCAGATGTTTTCAATGAGGAGACTCTCAGTTAGATAGCAAATGTTCAGTTTTTCAAAGAAGATTATTTGTGTAGGACAAATCGCTCTGTTTTGTTCATCACGGTTGGGTAAAAAAAACAACCGAAAAGTAAGTCATTACAACGCAAACTTTTTCCCAAATTAACTCCATAATATCGACAGAAACATGGCAAACGTTGTTTAGAATCAATCCTCAAGGTGTTTTTCACATATCTATCGATGATAAATCATTCGTGGCAGTTGGCTTTCTCCTCTGAAGCAAATTGAAACGCGCATGGAGCTGGAGATTACGCAATAATTTCGGAGGAGGACACCGGGCGGACACCTGGTAAATGTAGTCTCTTATGGTCAATCTTCCAATGATATGCCTACAAATACGTCACAATGCTGCAGACACCTTTGGGAAATGACAGAAAGTGCAGGCTCATTCTTTGCGCATTCACAGCCATATAAGGAGACATTGGAACACAGCGCATTCAAAATCTGGACCATTTCCTGTATGAAATTTCATCTTGGTTTCGCCTGTAGCATTAGTTCTGGGGCACTCACAGATAATATCTTTGCAGTTTTGGAAACGTCCGAGTGTTTTCTTTCCAAAGCTGTCAATTACATGCATAGTCGAGCATCTTTTCGTGACAAAATATCTTGTTTAAAACGGGAACGTTTTTTATCCAAAAATTAAAAGAGCGCCCCCTATCTCTAAGAAGTTAATCCAGCATGACTTTTCCTGCGTTCAAAACAACTGGAAACTTGGAACTGGGAAATCTCAGACTTCAGTGATTTCAAGACAACTGGGAACTCAGAAGAAAATGAGCTCCGGCAGGGACAATGCATTTTGAACGGTCATCCAACTCGGAATTCCAAGTCGGGACCTCTGGACTCTTTCTAGATCTCTGACCTGAATTCCACTAACGTCATGATTCGACCTTGTTTTTTTCCGAGATCCCAGTTGTCTTGAAAGCACCGTAAATCCAGAGATTGCGAGACTGATGACAAAGTTTTATGACAAAATTTGCCCACGAAGGAAGTCGCGCCACCTTCCTGTTCGAGTAAGCACATCACAACAAGGTGAGTCCAGAAATGTCTTGTATGCTGCTGTATAAATGATGTAATATGCCAGGGAGATATGTTTTCTGTAGCTAAGAAAGGAGTTATACTGTAAGTGTATGTTGTGTAGTAAGCTGTTAGTAGCCCATCTCCCTCACCCTAATAATTTGCTTCCTTCTCCCGTCATAATTTCGCCTACTGTTCTGACTTGGTGGTGCACATGTAGCCTATAGACATGTCATCAAATACTGTTAGAGCATTCATTGTCTGCTTATTATGCCCCCTTTATTTATCCTACAGTTCTGACTTTATATACAAGAAAAATAGTGTAAGAACAGCCCCATGTTCTGAATTCTGTCGCTGTACATTTCAAAAGTGCTGAACAGATAGTTATATTGACTACTGTCTGTCCTAGCTCGCTCATTAATGTCTCAAATGAATTTGCAGATTGCCTCTTATCTGCTCGTCGTCCTCATATGCCATAGTTTGTAAATCTCAATTGTCAGTAGAAACCACATTTTTTTAAGCAAGTCAGTCATATCAGCTATATTTTTTTTAAGGCAGTAAATGACGCTGAATGAACTGTTTCGCCGCCAGACAGGACTCTGCTGATAGCCAGGTGTAGCGGTGGTAAGGTGTTGTGACTGCTGTTGGGACAGTTTAATGTAGGTGTCATGGTAATATCCTGTATTACTAAATGAGGAGAGTTTACAAACCACACACAAGTCAGAGTTATATTTAAACTTCATCTTTAATCATATGAGCTTCACCATAGCCCTTTGACTCTCAGATCAATTCAGTGTCTATAAATTAATTCTGAGAGTGCTTACAAAATAATTCTACTATATTTTATAGCCAAGATACACCCCTCTCAACTCACATGACGAACCACAGAATTGAAGGAACTTTACAAATGGCCTTTTACTTGAGAGAGGAGTATCCCATAGCCAGATAGCATTAGCTATAAATTATCGTTCAGTTTGGTCTCTAAAACGAGGTTCTAATCTCGTTATTGGTACTTCATAGTACCAAAACATTACCTCACCATCTGGAATGCTCTTTAGGCTTTATTGGCCAAAGACATTGTAAATCTCCTCTGTCAGTGCTATCTCATAGAGGCCCATCCTCAGTGGAACACACACACAATATTCAACATATTCTATTCTGTCGAATAAAACAAACATTCTAATGTAATACAAAGATTATAAAATAACCTTACAAGCACTATAACATAATTTTGCAATTTTCCACAACATCTCCCCATCACATGGTTTAACAGATGCATTCACATATGAAGACAATGTTCCATTCTGACCTCTCCCCTCTGTGGGCCCCAAGTGACTTTTCCCTAGAGAAGAAAGGAAAAATGCAACTGCCGACAGTGTAGTCCAAAAAGAGACATTCTAATGACAAGTATCTCACATAAGCATATTATGAAAGTAAATAAAACATCTTATCTATGTTACCGAACAAATTCTGATTCAGCTATGACAAAGGCCCTAACAGTTTGTGGTCACCATTATGTTGTTTAGTGTTGTGTAGTGGCTTTGCTGTCATGCATCTAAAACAAATGTTTTGAGTTTGTCCCACCAAGATTTACATATTAAAATCGCCACTGGTCATATCAGAATTTTAAACAGCTTAATTATCTAATTTAGGATTTTGAAGACTGACAGGAGAATGGGATTGAAAATGTGCTGTTGCTACCAAGTATAGAATGAATGTGTCACAGAACTGTATTAGTGTTTTAGTTACAGTGTTTTGACAAGTAAAACACAAAAAGCCAACACCGAAGTATTGATTTAACTGTTCTGTGGTAACAATTAGACTGGGTTGTAAAATGTTTACTGCATATCTCACAAGGTTGTAAATGCGTTTGCTTTGATCAAATAGTTGCTTTCAAAGTAAAACTGACTTTTCTATGACAAATGGTCAATCCTTTGCCTACTAGCAGCAAATGCCTTTGTAATTATACATGAAGACCAGACTGTAATCAGCAGTAATTGCGGTATTGATTGCACCTTGCTTCTGATTGCTGCCCCTTAGAGAAGAAAAGAGGAATACACTTTTGGGAGAATATGAAGATTGCAGCCTTTGATAATTCAATTTGGGGAGAGAAACGGCAGGTCTAATCAGACTCTCCCTGGCAGTGCCACACAGCTGTGTTGGTACAGGTGGCCAGATCCTAAAAATAAGCAGTACTGGGAATCATCCACAAGTACACAAGGCACACGCCAAACTGACTGAGCATGATGCAAAAATAACCATTTTAATCCCATCAGTCACAACAGTGACCGTAAAAAAATGTTTTCAGGCACTAAAAATATTACTGAATGATGGTATCAATGCATTTCCAGCAAATATTGAAATAATAAAAGGGTCTCAATGAAATATGTGCAGTGTCACATGTTTAGTGGAAATTATCACATGACCAGATCTGTTTACTTCCTGGTTGCCCCATGAGAAGAGGATGGCTGCATCAAAGCTCCCAAACAAAAGGTTAGTAAAGTATGTTAACATAAAGACAGGACAAAGATTTTTAGTACACATCATCTTTAATGTGTCTAGTAGTGATATATGCATTTGCAATTACTCAACTTTGTTCAGTGTGGTCATAGAATGAGTAAACATGTTGACGGCAACAATAGTGACCGGCGGGATAACACAGTGCATCTAGGTGTACACACTTATACACATACATAGTTCTTGTTCTTCCTAACGTTCCACTCTGTTTGTTCTTTTAGTTTCACTTTGAGTCAAGTTCTGGACATGTTGGATCTAGGTGACTGCCCAGACAAGGCATGCAACATTGCAGTTATCCCTCAAAATTAGAAAGATGCTGTCCTCAGTGATTGTGATAGCGATGGGTCAGATATGGACTATGAGGGGGAGACAGGCCATTTGCCTGATAAATCGTTTTGATTTAATGATGGCCTCAGTTCATGTGGTTGACAACACAAAGATCACTGACGACGAGGGGTTAGGCCCATCTTCTCCGAGCTCAGTCAGTCATACAAAGTCATGCCATTTCAGGAATGGCTGTCAGTTGATGAGAGCATGATCCGATATTATGGCCAACAAGGATGTAAGCAATTCATGAGAGGTAAACCAATCAATTTTGGTTACAAGCTATGGAGCCTTTCCTCATCCAGTGGTTACATGTATCAAATGGAGCCATATGGTGGATCCCACACTCTCCTCCCTTTGACTGGGTTGGGTCATGGACCCAGTGTCATTCTTGGTCTTGCAGAGCAGTCTCAGTTGCCTCAAGGTTGCAAGTTCCTTCATGACAACATGTCTTTGACAAAGTCCCACAACCAAAATGCATCAACCGATACAATGAGCACATGGGTGGTGTTGACCTTCACGACCTACAGGTTTCAAGATACCATATCTCAAGCAGGTCTAAAAAGTGGTGGTGGCTCACCTTTGCATGGTCTCTCAACAGTGCACTCGTAAACAGCCATTTATTTTACAGAGACGTTATGGGAGGGACCATCGACCTACTCACAGATAGTGGCACAGTCTCTTATGCAAAAGTTTGACACAAAACCACGGAAGGATATCTCTACTGGCTGCTCCTGTTGAAGATCGGGCAAGATATGACTAAGCTTCTCACTGGCCAATCAACACGATGCACCAGTTCCAGAGATTTTGTGATTCTGACAAACGCACTACCTATGCATGTGAGAAATGCAAAGCGCCACTGCACATTGAGTGCTTCAAGATATACAACGGACAATAGAAAAGGAGATAGGAGTAAATGAAAAAGCCAATTAAAGATAAATATAAAAGTCAAAGAGTGAGGAGAAGCAGTACAACGGACTCTATGAAGAAATGAAAAAGGGAAAAAGA
Source organism: Oncorhynchus masou masou (assembly GCF_036934945.1). Classification (NCBI taxonomy): domain Eukaryota; kingdom Metazoa; phylum Chordata; class Actinopteri; order Salmoniformes; family Salmonidae; genus Oncorhynchus; species Oncorhynchus masou. The sequence goes on from NC_088222.1 coordinate 43,847,200, forward strand.
CAATCAAAATGACTGAAATGTTTTTACAATAGTATGTGTGTGTGTGCATGTATATGTGTGTGTACGTACATACATACATCCATCCATCCATCCATCCAGTTGTAGTTTGAAGTTTACATAAACCTTACCCAAAAGCATTTAAACTCAGTTTTTCACAATTCACACATTTTAATCCAAGTAAAAATTCCCTGTTTTAGGTCAGTTAGGATCACCACTTTATTTTAAGAATGTGAAATGTCAGAATAATAGTAGATAATGATTTTATTTCAGCTTTTATTTCTTTCATAACATTCCCAGTGGGTCAGAAGTTTACATACACTCAATTAGTATTTGGTAGCATTGCCTTTAAATTGTTTAGCTTGGGTCAAACGTTTTGGGTAGCCTTCCACAAGCTTCCCACAATAAGTTGGGTGAATTTTGGCCCATTCCTCCTGACAGAGTTGGTGTACTGAGTCAGGTTTTGTAGGCCTCCTTCCTCGCACACACTTTTTCAGTTCTGCCCACAAATTGTCTATAGGATTGAGGTCAGGGCTTTGTGATGACCACTCCAATACCTTTGTTTTCCTTAAGCCATTTTGCCACAACTTTGGAGGTATGCTTGGGGTCATTGTCCATTTGGAAGACCCATTTGCGACCAAGCTTTAACTTCCTGACTGATGTCTTGAGATGCTGCTTCAATATATCCATATAATTTTCCTACCTCATGATGCCATCTATTTTGTGAAGTGCACCAGTCCTTCCTGCAGCAAAGCACCCCCACAACATGATACTGCCACCCCCGTGTTTCCTGGTTGGGATTATGTTCTTCGGATTGCAAGCCCCCCCCTTTTTCCTCCAAACATAACAATGGTGATTATGGACAAACAGTTCCATTTTTGTTTCATCGGACCAGAGGACATTTCTCCAAAAAATACGATCTTTGTCCAGTTTTGCGGTTGCAGTTGTATGTGCAAGTTGCAAACCGTAGTCTGGCTTCGTTATGGCGGTTTTGGAGCAGTGGCTTCTTCCTTGCTGAGCGGACTTTCAGGTTATGTCGATATAGGACTCGTTTTATTGTGTATATAGATACTTTTGTACCGGTTTCCTCCAGCATCTTCACAAGGTTCTTTGCTGTTGTACTGGGATTGATTTGCACTTTTCGCACCAAAGTACCTTCATCTCTAGGAGACAGAACCCGTCTCCTTCCTGAGCGGTATGACGGCTGTGTGGTCCCATGGTGGTTATACTTCTGTACTATTGTTTGTACAGATGAACGTGGTACCTTCAGGCATTTGGAAATTGCTCCCAAGGATGAACCAGACTTGTGGAGGTCTACAATTTATTTTCTGAGGTCTTGGCTGATTTCTTTTGATGTCAAGCAAAGTGGCACTGAGTTTGAAGATAGGCCTTGAAATACATCCACAGGTACACCTCCAATTGACTCAAATGATGTCAATTAGCCTATCATAAGCTTCTAAAGCCATGACATCATTTTCTGGAATTTTCCAAGCTGTTTATAGGCACAGTCAACTTAGTGTATGTAAACTTCTGACCCACTGTAATTGTGATACAGTGAATTATAAGTGAAATAATTTGTCTGTAAACAATTGTTGGAAAAATTACTTGTGTCATGCACAAAGTAGAGATCATGCACAAAGTAGGGATCCTAACCGACTTACCAAAACTATAGTTTGTTAGCAAATAAATTGTAGCCCTTTACTTGAATGCAAATTCTAGTGAATGTTGCACTAAAATGGCAAAGACAATGTTACAGTGAATATTGCAATATATGTTGCACTAAAGTAACAATGTTACAATAAAGTAACAATGTTGAAATACGTTGATGTTTTGTTGTTTTTTGTCTTTGCTCTCATTATTCATATATGTGTTGTATAAGGGTTTTTGATATGTAAAATCGTTACACTAGAATGTGATGGGGCGTTCCAGTATCAATGCTGGGAACTGCCAGTGACAGAATTTTAAATTTTTTAATAACTGGGCTGGGATATATAAGAATTTTGATGACTGCATAGGAGAAATATGTTAATTCAGTACACATAGCATTATCCCACCGGTCACAATTGTGACCTACCATAAAGCACACCTTTTCACCTACTTTTCCATGAAAATGTATGATTGATTGAAAAATGATGATTGATTATTACAAATTGTTACTAACGACACATGATTTGGAAATGTTCATGTCTGGAGAAAAAAACGCGATTAAATGTGTTAACATGATATATTTCCCCAGCGGACAAGTCATTAGAATGATGTCATCTCAACCAGATTTCAACCAACTGGTTTTTGTCATGTCCTTGAGATGTAACATCATCATAAGTGCAACTTTAGTACTTGACTGTGGCGCAAAGCCTGGCAGCATGAAGTGACCACCAGTGACTGTGTCAGACAGAGAGCAAAGGGTGATGCTGGGGCAAGAGATGGTAGTGTTGTTCGTACTCTTACTACTGTGGCCGGCAGTTGACCAGTACCTGACTGTGACTTGAAAATATTGTCCGTTTATATAAATGACAGCCTTGGGGTTCTTTCTTTGTAAAAGACTGTTAGAATGACATTGAATGGACTGCGGTGTATTTTTCTCATATGCATATTGATGTAGTCAAGGTGGAATTGCCATTCAGTCCAATATACATTGGAATCTGTATCTAGATACTTGACGATTCACCACAAAGAGACTTGAAGTAAATAAATGTCCTTCTGGGTCCTGGCGTTAGTGGAGCTGGATTTTCTGTTTCAGTACTTTTGATTTCATTTCAAGTAGTATTTGTGAAAGAATCCCCGAACCTGGTTTTCCCCTGGCCAAAAATAAATTGTTTATTGAGGGGTGAAAAGGTTATAGCAGTTGAGAGTACCACCCTAACGGGACCTTGGCCGTACACTGACTTTGTTGTGCGGAGACTAAGGCTGCAACTCACACATTGCAGATGGTGGATTTGAGGAAGTGAAGTCAAATATCCCAAGGTAAATGTTTTATTATTGTAATCAATTTGACAACCTATTTATAGGGCTAATTATAACTACTTCTACTATTCCAAAGATCCAATCGACCATCGGTGAATGATACCATACCTAGCTACACGTTGTCCTTTGGGCAAATCGGATGTCAATGGAGCCCACATAAATCCAACCTCGCTCTGAATTTCATTACGTTGCTTTCAACTATTCAATGTTATTTAGGTAGTCTACACATGTGAGTATGGTAACTGATCAATGTCTAAATGGAACACGATAGCTCAGGTGAAAAGAAAACCGCTCGTTTCCAAAGCCAAGCAGGGTACATAAAGGTAAACATCTGGATGGTAGAATTGTTCGGCTGAAGTGCATTACCCCTCGTGTCAGTAGGAGTCCCTGTTCAGTCCAGTAATTGTTGGACTGTGGCTTCACATTTTATGTCAATATCCCTCTTTATTTAGATTGATGGTATCACGTTGAAACAATGATGTTTATTCAAACATACAATTTTACTATCCACATTGAAACAAGGTCAAATAAAATGTCTTATCCAATATGAAATTCAACATAATTTCAACCACCCAATTGAATATAGGATGAAAAAATGTTTTTGCGTTTCTCCGTGTAATTTTCAACGTGATTCCAAGGTATACATATTCCTGATGATTATGTTGAAATTATATTGATGTAAAGTCATTGTATTTAAGTTGACATTTTATCCTACTTTCAATGTTTACAACGCTGTTTGAAATGAGATGAAAACTACTGGTGGATGACTTTTTGAAAACCCAAATGTGATTTCCACATAGATTCCACGTCACAATAGATTGACAAATGACATTATCGTTACTCATTGTGTATTTATTCTTATTCTTATTCTATTTATTCCTCGTGTTATTCTTTTGAAATGCTTCTATTATTCATCTTCTCTCTCTGCGTTGTTGGGAAGGGCCTGTAAGCTAGCATTTCACTGTTAGTCAACACCTGTTGTTTACGAAGCATGTGACAAAGCCAAATTTGATTTGACCTTTGGTGTGATTGGTTTCGTACTGACGGTGGACCTAGCTGAGAAGCTATTTCACGTGAGCAACAAGACTGAAATCCCTAAATCATGTCCCTCCATTGACGACACACAAATGAAACACATACTTCTGAAAGTGCAATGCAAAAAATCCACAGTTTTCACAATGACCAAATTAACACCGCATTCTCTACAGAAGCTGACAACACTCAAACAGGAGCACAAAGTGCAGACAACTACAGTATGATGATTTTGGGGTGGTGCTGAAGTTTCCCTTTAATGAACCCCTCCTGCATATTTCTCTTATGGCCCAGATGATTATTTCCTTAATTTGTATCCATACATCAATTACATCCTATTAAATTGGCAATTTAGCTGGCAAGGTAATGCTCAGACCCATGTAATATGATTTGCCTTACAAAAGGATGGATGGTATTCTGAGCTGCTGCCAAGCTGTGCCCCTTCCTCTGCCACCCCTGAAGGCTAGCATGGCTGTCTGTCTGCTGTGTGCCAGCACATGGGGGTTTGGGGGACACACACACTGGCGCTCCAGTGACTTAAGCTAGTCTCTGTCTGCCGTATTTCCAGGGCCTTGACTCCATTGTGCTTAAACAGGATGAAACCAGCAATAGCCACTGGAGTATTGTGCATAGACAATTGTTCATATCACTTCCCCCGCTCCCCCCTGCTGACATTTTGTGTCAAGAAAAAAACTGTATGCAGAGAATCCCCAAATACACAGACCACAGACCACACACTTGAGAGTTGTTGTTGTTGTAGTGCTTAAGCTTGACTGGTGTGTTTACACGGTATGAAAGAAAGAAAAGCTTGATCACTGTATGAGTGATGTGATTCTTCCATTGACTTTATAGCCATGCTTTCCTTAGAGAGAATTCAGAGAGAGTAGGCTTCCACACACTGTTGTTGTGGAGTAAGCGTTCAATAACAAATGTGACAGTGATAGACCTTTGTCAAGGCAACTTCTTAAGGGGACTTGACTATTCTACATACCAAATGAAGCCAAATTGGATTTTAATAGCTTTAAAGTCATTCACACCAATGTCGTGAAAGATCAATTGAATTGAAAGATAAATACATTTAAAGCCACAACAGCCTGACACTTAGCTTAATATGGTATTATTTGGTAATAATTTTGTAAGACAGCTGTACAAAGCTTAACTTTTACAGTTTTAAGAAGTTGCATTCTCCAATAACCAATGTTTTAAATGTAATTCATTGAAATGACTCCTGAACAGCAGGACTTTAATGGAGTAAAAAAATGTCTCTTCAAACAATGAAAGACTGTAGTTGGTAGTGATGGGAGGATATTGATGGTTCGTTGTTGTGGCTGTCTTGCACAATAACTACCCTTAATTTTGAGATGGAGACAGGAAGACTTATCACCACAATAATAGGAATGTAACAGTCTAGCCATTTTCATTTTCTGTCTCGTGTCCTTTTATCTTTAATCAAATTATGGCCTCTCGGCTACTGCAAAGTTCCAGGACCAGTTAATCACTCCTTCATTCATTAAAAGCTGACAAGGAAATCAATGACGAGACCCAGTAAATCAAGTCCTTCATTCCAACTTAGTCCTTTAGAATGGAATTATACCTTTAGAAATTAATTATAAGCTGTAGTTGGCAGCCAACTGCAACAATCTGCTGGTGTACTTTAACATTAATTTGTTAAACACTATAGTGACCTACTTGCTTTCCATATTAATGTTATTGAAATGGCTTAGGATATTGGAGCCATTCTTGTTGTGCACATTGGATAGAAAATTTCACCAGAACGGTATTGTTTTCTGTCAAAGGCAGTTGTCATGTAATCTTCTCAAATTGTATTTACCTTGAGTAATACTGACACCTGCTGGAACAATATGGAAGTAAAACAGGAAATCAAAACTGAATTGAGACAGTAAGGAGTTGTTTGCAATGATTAGTTTGTGAGGAACGATAGTACATTTTCCATACAAAACAAATTCATTCATTTATATTGCACTATTTATGTGTTCAAGCTTCCCAGCACTGATTGCAATGTCTTTCTCTTTTCAGGTAAGAAAGCTTTCTCCCTATCAGCAGTGGAACTGTGAACAGCCAAGAGCGACCTCTATCTCCATAGGGTATTGTACATACAGTAAGATGGAGCTGCTGATCATGCTCAAGATACAACTCTTTGACACTTCATTCTGATGAATTTAAATGCAGAAATCAATCTTAAGGTGAATTAGTCCACATATCCCTGTCGGTGAAGTGGAAGAGGTTATGACAAACTCTTTCATTGCTCCCCGTTTATTTCAAGTCTGTGTGGCTCTATTGATATGCATCGCTGCAATTTAGAATTCATTCTGAACTACTGAGACTCTCAGTCATCTGTGACCTTAGTTGTCGGGCCTAAAAGATGCAAACTGGATGAGTTTATTAATGCTGTGGTCATCCATCCTTGAAAAATAATTTACTAAAGTGATATGATTTAATAATTTGCCTCACAATGTTAATTTAAATTGAATAACACCATGTGACACTTTGGATTTAAACACACCAAATTATTGAATCCTCAAATGTATGACGTACTGAAAGGGTGTGAGTAGCTAATCATCTTCTGGAGAAAATGCTCAAGGTCCTTGTATATCTTTGTAATGAATGATTTTCAAGGTAGTTACAGCAATGACAATGCTGAGGGACACATTATACTGGTAAAAAAATAGGTATTTCAATAGCCTTGTTTGTTTTATTGATCAATATAATATATTAAATCATTTTGTTCACATTCTAGCATTCAAAATAATATATGTATATCTCTAAATCCCCAAAACATGTCACCACTGTAACACGCCAATTTGCTTAACCTAAGTACTTAAAAAAAATGTGTTAACATAAAGTTTTACAGCATAAAGGACTTATGTCATTGATTAGTTCAATATAAACAAAAACATCATGTGTAACTATTTGTTAATTTAACATGTTTATCATGGTTGCAAAGGCAAGGGATGCCAAATACACCCGCAATTCAAGAACGACCCAAACAAAATCATAAATTGTTTTAGCCTGTCATTTTTACATGTCGGGGGTGATAATTGTGAGTCAGAGATAATACTTGCTTGGATCAGCCATTAAGTCTCAAGGAGGACAACAAATAAATCAATAATATCTCAAGATTGTTGAAATCCTTCGGCTCGACTGGAGAAAATAATTGGAGATGTGAAGTATTGGGTGTCAACAAGGACATCAATTCAACAAGATAAAACAAGCACATCAATCAAGTGACTTTAGCATCTGTACAACAGTCTGAAGGTGTGTTATTAAAAATGTGCAGAGCTGCGATGGATCATTGCCAGTCAATTGTACTGTGTCCATATTAGGATAACCTCAGTCTCGTGTTTCAGATGTCAAACGTTGTCTTCTGTAGAGATACGCCCATGTCCCAGGTTCTATTTGTTTTGTAGATGGGCCTAAACACTGAGAGTACAAAACATTAGGAACAGCTTCCTAATATTGAGTTGCACCCCCACTTTTCCCCCTGAACAGCCTCAATTAGTCGGCGCATGGACTCTACAAGGTGTTGAAAGCATTCCACAGGGATGCTGGCCCATGTTGACGACAATGCTTCCCACGGTTGTGTCAAGTTGCCTGGATGTCCTTTGGGTGGTGGACCATTCTTTATGCACATGGGAAACTGTTGAGTGTGACAAACCCAGCAGCATAGCAGTTCTTGACACAAACCGGTGCACCTGGCACCTACTACCATACCCGGTTTAAAGGCACTTAAAATATTTTTGTCTCGCCCATTCACCTTCTGAATGGCACACATATACAATACATGTCTCAAGGCTTAAAACTCCTTCTTTAACCTGTCTCCTCCCCTTCATCTACACTGATTGAAGTGGATTTAACAAAAAGAGATCATAGGTTTCACCTGGATTTAGTTGGTCAGTCTGTCATGGAAAGAGCAGGTGTTCCTAATGTTTTGTACACTGTGTATGTCAAAATCCAAAATTAATGGAAAAGATAGGCACCCTGTCATTTCCAGATTTGTGGTGCTTATCTTTTCCATTCATTTTGGGTTGGTTCATCTTGACATTCAACTACTTTCAGTCAGAAAACCGACAACAAGCTTTGCTTTTGGAGTGTGCTCTCCTATTGAGCTTCTCTACACTGTCCATAGATAGCAGAGCGAATGTTTTAAAATGTTTTCTGATTTTGAATAATTTAACGTTATCTGAATAGTATATACAGGCTGTGCTGGCAGACTCTGACATACTACAGCAAAATACTGGTTGAATCAAGTTGTCTATAGAGTATTGGTGTGGGCAATGGAATACAGTCCTACTCGTTTTTCACCTGCCAAAAGCCCATCCAGCGACTGATGTAGCCTGTCTCCGATGGTATTTTGATTTCTGTTTCCCATTTCCAGTTTATCACTGTTTGATAAGGTCACCTAACATTGTCACGCTGGGGAACCAACTACATTTGCTATTGCTGAAATATTTTCCAAACAGACACAGTATTTACTGGAGGAAACACACAGTTGAACACACAATGTTTACTGCTTAGGAATCCAGGCCTTCTCCAGGTTGTTGTACTGTTGCTTGGATTTGAACAGGATAATCCCAAACACTGCTAACCTTTTTATGGCAAGAATAAAATAAGGATGCATACATTGTCTTACATTTAAAAAATATATTTTTGTACTACCGGTACATGCAGAAACACATCATTCAAATTCTAGCAAAACTGTTTATAAACACCATCCTGCATTGCTAAGATTTTAAAGGGATACTGGGTAATTTCCTACTTAGACAAACTCATGGACACCATTTTTATGTCCCTGCATGCAGTTTGAAGGAAGTTGAAGGTAGCATATCATTTGTGTGGTGCAATTGCTGGAAGTCTATGGGTATCTACTTGCCAGCTCCTCTCTAAACAGCCTTGTGTCATAGACTAGGCGTAACATAGTAAATGTAAATCCGGGACACTCAAATTAGTATCATATGTTATGTTTAGCATGGTTACATAAGACAGATGGTTACTTAAGGCAATAACGAAGCTAAGATAATTGGATGAGTGGGCGTATAACGTGAATGCATAGCAACCCAAAAGACAAAGGTCTAGCAACTCAAAGGTTGCGAGTTCGAATCTCATCAAGGACAACTTTCACATTTTTGCTAATTAGCAATTTTACAACTACTTACTACTTTTAGCTTCTAACCTTAACGCTTTCAGCTAATCTTTCCCCTAACTCTAAACCTTAACCGTTTAACCTAACTCCTAAACTTAACCCCTAGCCTCGCTAATGTTAGCCAGCTAGCCTCCTAGTTAGAATTTGTACATATAGTACATTTTGCACATTTATAAAATGCAATGCCTTCGGAAAGTATTCAGACCCCTTGACTTTTTCCCATATTTTGTTATGTTACAGTATTATTCTAAAATGGATTAAATGAAAAAAAAAATCCTCATCAATGACAAAGCAAAAACAGGTTTTAAGAAATGTTTGCAAATGTATAAAAATAAAAAACAAATACCTAACTTACATAAGTATTTGGACCATTTGCTACGAGACTTGGAATTAAGCAACTTGATTGGAGTCCACCTGTGGTAAATTCATTTGATTTGGACATGATTTGGAAAGGTACATACCTGTGTGTGTGTGTGTGTGTGTGTGTGTGTGTGTGTGTGTGTGTGTGTGTGTGTGTGTGTGTGTGTGTGTATATATATGTATATATATGTGTATATATATGTATATATATGTATATATGTATATGTGTCTGAGTTGACAGTGCATGTCAGAACAAAAATCAAGCCATGAGGTTAAAATAATTGTCCGTAGAGCTCTGAGACAAGATTGGGTCGAGGCACAGATCTGGGGAAATGTACCAGAAAATGTCTGCAGCATTGAAGGTCCTCAAGAACATCATTCTTAAATGATCCTAGATCTGGCCGCTGGGTTAAACTGAGCAATCAGGGGAGAAGTGCCTTTGTCAGGGAGTTGACCAAGAACCCAATGGACACTCTGACAGAGCTCCAGAGTTCCTCTGTGGAGATGGAGGAACCTTCCAGAAGGACAACCGTCTCTGCAGTGCTCCACCATTCAGGCCTTTATGGTAGAGTGGCCAGATGGAAGCCACTCCTTAGTAAAAGGCATAAGAAAGCCCGCTTGGAATTTTCCAAAAGGCACCTAAAGGACAGTGACCATGAGAAACAAGATTCTCTGGTCTGATGAAACCAAGTTTGAACTCTTTGGCCTGAATGTCAAGCATCACGTCTGGAGGAAACCTGGCACCATCCCTATGTGTGGGGGTGGCAGCATCATGCTGTGGGGATGTTTTTCAGCGGCAGGGACTGGGAGACTTGTCAGGATCCAGGGAAAGATCAACAGAGCAAAGTACAGTGAGATCATTGATGAAAACCTGCTCCAGATCACTCAGGACCTCAGACTGGGGCAAAGGTTCACCTTTCAACAGGACAACAACCCTAAGCACACAGCCAAGACAATGCAGGAATGGCTTTGGGAGAAGTCTCTGAATGTCCTTGAGTGGCCCAGCCAGAGCCTGGACTTGAACTCGATCGAACATCTCTGGAGAGACCTGAAAATAGCTGTGCATCGATGCTTCCAATCCAACCTGACAGAGCTTGAGAGGCTCTGTAGAGAAGAATGGGAGAAATTCCCCGAATACAGGTGTGCCAGGCTTGAACCGTCATACCAAATAAGACTCACGACTGTAATCGCTGCCAAAGCTCTTTCAACAAAGTACTGAGTAAAGGGTCTGAATACTTACAGTATGTAAAAGTGATATTTATGTTTTTTTTTAATGTTTAATACATTTGCAAAACATTTCTAAAAACCTAGGTTTTCTCTGTAATTATGGGGTATTGTGTTTTGATTGATGAGGGGGGGGGACTATTTAATAGATTTTAGAGTAAGACTGTAACGTAACAAAATGTGGAAAAAGTCAAGGTGTCTGAATACTTTCTGAATGCCCTGTGTGTGTATGTACAGTGCCTTGCGAAAGTATTCGGCCCCCTTGAACTTTGCAACCTTTTGCCACATTTCAGGCTTCAAACATAAAGATATAAAACTGTATTTTTTTGTGAAGAATCAACAACAACTGGGACACAATCATGAAGTGGAACGACATTTATTGGATATTTCAAACTTTTTTAACAAATCAAAAACTGAAAAATTGGGCATGCAAAATTATTCAGCCCCTTTACTTTCAGTGCAGCAAACTCTCTCCAGAAGTTCAGTGAGGTTCTCTGAATGATCCAATGTTGACCTAAATGACTAATGATGATAAATACAATCCACCTGTGTGTAATCAAGTCTCCGTATAAATGCACCTGCACTGTGATAGTCCCAGAGGTCCGTTAAAAGCGCAGAGAGCATCATGAAGAACAAGGAACACGCCAGGCAGGTCCGAGATACTGTTGTGAAGAAGTTTAAAGCCGGATTTGGATACAAAAAGATTTCCCAAGCTTTAAACATCCCAAGGAGCACTGTGCAAGCGATAATATTGAAATGGAAGGAGTACCAGACCACTGCAAATCTACTAAGACCTGTCCGTCCCTCTAAACTTTCAGCTCATACAAGGAGAAGACTGATCAGAGATGCAGCCAGGAGGCCCATGATCACTCTGGATGCACTGCAGAGATCTACAGCTGAGGTGGGAGACTCTGTCCATAGGACAACAATCAGTTGTATATTGCACAAATCCTTTATGGAAGAGAGGCAAGAAGAAAGCCATTTTTTAAAGATATCCATAAAATAAAAAGTGTTGTTTAAAGTTTGCCACAAGCCACCTGGGAGACACACCAAACCCTGTCCAGCAACTCCACTCCCACTTGTCTCCAGTTCCACATCCCAACCTTCCGTTTTCCTCAGTGTATCCCACCTGTCGCTGTTGGCCACCTTCTTTGATTTGCTACGTGCCGTACATCTTTCAACTATGCTGTGATATTTAACATACAGTTTGAATCTATGTAATCCAGGGGTGTAAAGTACTTCAGTAAAAATACTTTAAAGTACTACTTAAGTATTTTTGTTAGGTATCTGTACTTTACAATTGATATTTTGACTACTTTTAATTTTACTTCACTACATTTCTAAAGAAAACAATGTACATTTTCTCTCACATTTTCCCTGACATCCAAAAGTACTTGTTACATTTTCAATTCTTTGCAGGACAGGAAAGTGGTCCAATTCACTCACTTATCAAGAGAGCATCCCTGGTCATCCCTACTGTCTCTGATCTGGTTGTCTCTCTAAACACAAATGCTTCATTTGTAAATTATATTTGCGTGTTCTTGTGTGTCCCTGGCTATCTGTGAAAAAAATTAAATTGTGCCTTCTGATCTTCTTATTATAAGCATTTGAAATTATTTATACTCTTACTTTGGATGCTTAAGTGTATTTTTGCAATTACATTTACTTTTGGATACTTAAGTATATTTAAAACCAAATATTTTTTAGATTTAAACTCAAGTGGGGCGGCAGTTTGCCTAGTGGTTGGAGTGTTGGGTCAGTAACCGAAAAGTTATGAGATAGAATCCCTGAGCTGACAGGGAAAGTAACATTTTTTTGTTTTGCCCCTGGACAAGGCAGTTAACCCACTGTTCCTAGGCCGTCATTGTAAATAAGAATTTGTTCTTAAATGACTTGCCTGGTTAAATAAAGAATAAATTCAATTAAAAAGTAGTGTTTTTCTGGGTGACTTTTACTTTAACTCAAGTATGACAATTGGTACTTTTTCCACCACTAGTGTAATCGAATAGAATCCACAGATTGCGAGTTGAAGATAAATAATTTTACTAAGAGTATTAGTATATTAGTAATTGACTGACCAGGTCTCTCCAGATCTCACCACAATGCTATTTCTAGGGTCAATTTTAGATTAATGTTTTTCAGCCATTCCTGAACCTGAGACCAGAAACAGGCTCGCTGAGGCAATACCAAAACAAATGGTATATTTATTCTGCATCCTCACAACAAAATATACAGAGCTGTGATGATTGTATGCCCCAGATATTAAACATTTGTTGGTGGCAAGAATTCTTTGCAATAATTTTAGCTGAAAGGCACAAAGTCTTGAATCTTCCTTTGTTTTATATATCAATGTATACACTATGTGCCATGGAATTAGTAAATCAAAGGTCTCTTTGCAATCTGTATGGCACATCTGTCAACCTCCTGGTCCTCAAATGAAACTGGTACACTTTCCTATTTATGCTCTTTTTGTTCCAGTTTTGATCCTTTATATTAGGCAGACAGACCAGTTCCCTACCTACACCCCCTGCCACCTGCCTCCTCAATTTTTGGGGTAATGCTGTAATCAATTGGTTTTATTCTTGGATTGAGCAGACCTTTCCATACAGTTCCGATAACCCCATGAAGGACATAACTCTACCATTCCAATTTACAATATCATTAAAAAACTAAATACAATTTTCCATAAATACAGGTATTTTATTTGTTTGAATGTTTGTTATATCTTTTCTGGGGGATGACATTGAAATTGTAACCAGCTCTGCGATGCTTGTTTGAAAGATAGAGATACTTTGAACAAGGTTTCATTATCAATGAATCGAAAATGAGGCAGGGCAATCTGCACATTTTAGCTCAACATATTAAATGACTTAAGCAATCAGTGTGAATAGAGCAGCTTGCTATGGAGCGGTCAATCTATTCATATGCATTCAACAGCGGAGTGTAGGGCACGAGATGCGACTGACATTTTGCTGTTTGGGAAAGAGGGTGGAGGAGGAGGAGGAGGCTTGGTTGAAGCACTGGGCAGAGGAGTGGCTTCTATGAAGGAACTTTGAATGTCTTTGATATTCAGAAAGGTGGCTTAACGTTGGACCAGCAAGCTAGAATCAAAACGTCTTACATTTCTGTTGTTAATAACTATAGTGTTCTTAACTAGCATTTAAAATGTCAATCTATTCTTCTCTGAGAATAGGGGAATACACTGAATGTGTTGGGTAAGGTGTTATGAAATGTAATGTTATGCAGTATTTTTTACTGTAAGCTACTGTCTTGTGTTGCTGGATCCCAGGAAGAGTAGCTGCTGCCAAATGTGGTTTTATTTATAAATAATAAAAACATCTCTCTCCCTAATTTTTTTAATCACGCTTGTAACATCAATAGGCTACTAGGCCCTGCTTCGGAGGAGGAGGGGCCTACACCCACACACATTGGCAAAGATTTTTAGCTGGCAGGAAGACACTGTAATACGTTTGAGTGACAGAGTGAGGGCTTTGCATATGATCTTTTTTTTGTGGGACTGAAAAATGCCCGGAACGTTAGAATATTATTAATCGGTTCCCATGCTTTTAAAATAATGGTTCAGGTCCGGTTTCCTGATAGCAGTGGAATTTAGTCTTACGAGTGTTTTTAATGATGCTTCTATCCTACAACGACTAAAAACTGTAACATGCTTTTCACAAAACACCATGCAGAGAGAACGGTCTCTAAGTGCGTCGTTGGATGTGTAGATCTGCGCCTACAGTTTTGCTTTGGTACTGTTGTCATCTATCGCCCACCAGGTGCCCGTAGAAAGTTCCTCAATGAGATTGACACCTTGATAAGCTAATTTCCTGACGATGGCTCCTCGCTCTTCATATTGGGTTACTTCAACATCCCAACCTCTTCCTTTGAATAATTTCTTTACAGAGCTTTCTTTACCCTCCTTGCTAGAGGTCGACCGATTAACGGAATGGCCGATTAATTGGGGCCGATTTCCAGTTTTCATAACAATCGGAAATCCGTATTTGTGGACACCAATTTTTTTTACACCTTTATTTAATCTTTATTTAACTAGGCAAGCCAGTTAAGAACACATTCTTATTTTCAATGACGGCCGAGGAACGGTGGGTTAACTGCCTCGTTCAGGGGCAGAACGACAGATTTTCACCTTGTCAGATTGGTTCCCAATCTTGCAACCTTACAGTTAACTAGTCCAACGCAATAACGACCTGGCTCTTGTTGCACTCCACAAGGAGACTGCCTGTTACGCGAATGCAGTAAGCCAAGGTAAGTTGCTAGCTAACATTAAACTTATAAAAAACAATCAATCAATAATAATCACTAGTTAACTACACATGGTTGATGATATTATTAAATATTATCTAGTGTGTCATGCGTTGCGTATAATCTGACTGAGCATACAAGCATACAAGTATCTGACTGAGTGGTGGTAGGCAGAAGCAGGCGTGTAAACATTCATTCAAACAGCACTCTCGTGCGTTTTGCCAGCAGCTCTTCGTTGTGCGTCAAGTATTGCGCTGTTTATGACTTCAAGCATATCAACTCCCGAGATGAGGCTGGTGTGACCGAAGTGAAATGGCTGGCTAGTTCTCCCACTACTCTTCTCCTCTTCTATCCTATCATCTTTCACTTCTGGTAAATCTTTCTTCCTTTTGTCTCCTGATTCTGCCTCTTCCACCCTACTATCCTCCCTTTACGCATCCTATGACTCGCACTGTTCCCTTTCCTCCCGGCCGGCTCGGCCCTCCCCTCCTGCGCCCTGGCTGAGTGACTCATTACAAACTTACAGAACAGGGCTGTGGGCAACTGGAGGAAAACTACACTTAAAAGGACCTATCATCCTTTCACTCTCTGCTCTCTAATTTATCTTCCTCTGTATTCATTGTTGAAGCCACTTTCTATCACTATGAATTTCAAGCTTCTGTTTCTAACACGAGGAAACTCTTTTTTTCACCTTAATCCTCCACTTTCTCCTCCTCCCTCTCTGCGGACGACTTTGTCAACCACTTTGAAAAAAAGGTTGAGGACATCCGCTCCTCATTCAGTCAGCCTATTGAATCGACTAGTCCCACTCACACAACTACCCTACGTCTTGACCTCTTTCTCCCCTCTCTCTCCAGACGAAATCCTGCAAATAGTAGGGTCAGGCCTCCTGAAATCCTGCCCGCTTGACCCCATCCCCTCCTCCCTTCTCACCTATTTCTCACTCCCATCATAAATTCATCCATGACCTTTTGGCTGCGTCCCCTCTGACTTCAAAGGGGCCCAATTTGCTCCCCTACTCAAGGAACCAACACTCAACCCCTCTGATATCAAAAACGACTTGAGTGTGCTGTCTCTGACCAACTCTCTCGCCATCTCTCTTAGAACCTGAAGATATAAACATTTCACATTCATACAATGTCTGCCATGTTTTTTGGTGGCGTGATGACGTTGACACTGCTCCCTGTGCTCGTCAACATGTGATGTTGGTCTGTAAACCGGATACATCTCGGATGTATACGGTCCCTGAATCGCCGTATGCGAACACGAGTAGATTACCTTGAAAAAAATGGTCGGACATCTTGGATGCAGTCTCCAGTTCTTATTATATCTCAGTGTTGTCGATACTGATAGGATCGAAAGAAAGGCATCACTGCTCTCGGGTCAGCTTTCTCAATTAAATTATTTCCGTAACATTAGAATTAATTCACAATGCTAACAATGGATCAGCTCCCAGAGGGATATTACCATCTACAGCTGCACATATTGAGGTGGCTTATTATAATGCTTACTGAATGAAAATGCACTAAATCATTGATTTGGCACATCACTAAATCATTGATTTGGCACATCACTAAATCATTGATTTGGCACATCACTAAATCATTGATTTGGCACATCACTAAATCATTGATTTGGCACATCATTGCACACATGTTAGGCTACACATCATGAAATAAATTGTAGTCAGTAGTCTACAAGTAGCAAAATAGAATGCAGTTGATTAAACATTAAATGTATTTCAATATGATTGAAATAGACCTATAGCCTATTGTTTATATTTTAATGCAGTCATCTCGGTTTTCATTTTAAGCATATTTTGTATACGTCGCTTGTTGCAAAGACATTCACACCTTTTGTATTTATAGTAAATTTGCTCTGAAGTTACCGGTGGTCACATAGAGATGGATAATCCATGTGATTTCTATTTTTAGCAGAGCTCTTCTGTGTATGAAGTGACACGGGGGTGCGAAAAAGCATAGAACGACAAACTTCTACGAGTGATCTGAGGCATGCGTTAGATTCCGAGCATTCTCAAGTGCAACGTTAATAATGATGGTTTTGGGAACCAGTTCCAAGATTTAATGATGCACCTACGAAGGTTCTACCGATTTTAATTTATCCTTAAGATACTTTTGGGAAACTGGGCCCCGTTCCAGATGAGTATAGATCACTATCGCTCCCGGTTCTAATTCTGTTCCTCGAAAGATGACCTTATTTTCTGCTTTTCGGTTCCAACCCTTGATCTTCTTCTTCTACCTCAAAGTCTGACATGATTTATCAAATGTTAAAATGATGATTTGCTAATAAGCAAGCAAGTTAGTTGCTTTAGCTACTAGAGTAGGCAACAGCTGGCTGCCACAGGAAGAGAGCGCAGGCAGAACCCAAAGTAGTCTATAAATGAGGAAATTGATATCTAATTCCTTACATGTATCAGTAATATTTACGAATTAATAAAATATCAATTACTACAGTTGAAGTCGAAAGTTTACATACACTTAGGTCATTAAAACTCCATTTTCAACCACTCCACAAATTTCTTGTTAACAAACTATAGTTTTAGCTAGTTTAGGACATCTACTTTGTGCATGACAGAAGTAATATTTTCAACAATTGTTTACAGACAGATTATTTCACTTATAATTCACTGTAATTCAATTCCAGTGGGTCAGAAGTTTATATACACTAAGTTGACTGTGCCTTTAAACAGCTTGGAAAATTCAAAAAAAGGATGTCATGGCATTAGAAGCTTCTGATAGGCTAATTGACATCATTTGATTCAATTGGAGGTGTACCTGTGGATATATTTCAAGGCCTACCTTCACACTCAGTGCCTCATTGCTTGACATCATGGGAAAATCAAAAGAAATTAGCCAAGACCTCAGAAAAGAATTTGTAGACCTCCACAGGTCTGGTTCATCCTTTGGAGCAATTTACGAACACCTGAAGGTACCACGTCCATCTGTACAAACAATAGTATGCAAGTTTTAACACCACGGGACCATGAAGCTGTCATACCGCTCAGGAAGGAGACACATTCTGTCTCCTAGAGATGAAGGTACTTTGGTGTGAAAAGTGCAAATCAATCCCAGAACAAAAGGGTACAAAAGTATCTATATCCACAGTAAAAACAAGTCCTATATCGACATAACCTGAAAGGCCACTCAGCAAGGAAGAAGCCACTGCTCCAAAACTGGCATAAAAAAGCCAGACTATGGTTTGCAACTGCACATGGGGACAAAGATCGTACTTTTTGGAGAAATGTCCTCTGCTCTGATGAAACAAAAATAGAACTGTTTGGCCATAATGACCATCGTTATGTTTGGAGAAAAAAGGGTGACGCTTGCAAGCCGAAGGACACCATCCCAACCATGAAGCACGGGGGTGTCAGCATCATGTTGTGGGGGTGCTTTGCTGCAGGAGGGACTGGTGCACTTCACAAAATAGATAGCATCATGAGGTAGGAAAATTATGTGGATATATCGAAGCAACATCTCAGACATCAGTCAGGAAGTTAAAGCTTGGTCGCAGATGGTCTTCCAAATGGACAATGACCCCAAGCATACTTCCAAAGTTAAGGCAAAATGGCTTAAAGACAACAGTCGAGGTATTGGAGTGGCCATCACAAAGCCCTGACCTCAACCTATAGAAAAAGTGTGTGCGAGCAAGGAGGCCTACAAACCTGACTCAGTTACACCAGCTCTGTCAGGAGGAATGGGCCAAAATTCACCCAACTTATTGTGGGAAGCTTGTGGAAGTCTACCCAAAACGTTTGACGCAAGTTAAACAGTTTAAAGGCAATGCTACCAAATACTAATTGAGTGTATGTAATCATCTGACCCACAGGGAATGTGATGACATAATTAAAAGCTGAAATAAATAATTCTCTCTACTATAATTCTGACATTTCACATTCTTAAAATAAAGTGGTGATCCTAACGGACCTAAGACAGGGCATTTTTACTATGTTTAAATGTCAGGAATTGTGAAAACTGAGTTGAAATGTATTTGGCCAAGGTGTATGTAAACTTCCGACTTCAACTCTTTGTGTAGCTTTGTAAGACTATAAATGACCAACCACCCCGCTTTGGGGTAGTTAGAGAGCAGCTATTTTGGGAGGAGCTGGCTAGTAGATACACATAGCTTTGCGCAATTGCTGGAAGTCTAACATCCATGAGTTATTCTGAATCTGGGTAAGAAGGAAATAACGCAAAATTCCGAAGTATCCCTTTAAGCAATTATGAATGTTACGACTGTGTTTCTCATGAAGATGTTACTTTACAGAAATGAATACACCAGTAAAATACTTCCTATTCTCTCTGTTGACATAAACTGATTGTCATGACAATTCCCACCTATAATAACACATGCACTATCTCTCCATTTTGACACATTTGTGACTTTATCTGGGTACAAACGACTTTAAAACAACTTAAACCTGTAGTCTACCGGGATCGATTCACATTTCACAAGTTTCCATGTCTGGTGACCTAGCAGCTGTGGAGTAATGTTATTAAACCAAAAAGCACAAGATTGCCTTCTTCCTCCTCTAATGAGGAGTCCGGCCCATTTGAATTTCACACCTATCATTTACACACTCTCTTTCATCAGTGGGTAATCGCAGTCTGGAACCGTCTAATTGTCTCAAACTGAGCCTGTATTCAAGACCCAACGTCATAGCCATCTTCGGAGTTACTAAAACCAAACAACACAATCAAATAGTGAATCTAAAATGTTTTGGGTGTAGGAGAGTAAGATTGAAATTAGGATGTTGTGGTTTCGAACGACTGTGGATATTTCTATCACTTCGAGGTGTTGCTGGAATATGAGGGAAATCTCTGTTTTTGAAGGGATTGGAATGATAAGGGATGACAATGGCTTGCTTCTTGGGGGCTGGCATCACCCATAAAGAGGGAGTACTCTGTTTCAGATTTAAATCTCGCAAGCTATAAAATAGTTTGAGAAACTCTGGAAGAAAGATGGTAGACTAGCAGAACAAAATACACAAAAATCTCACATTCCCAAGAGCATTTACATACCTGTCAATGATGTGACACAATCTACGTCTCGCCAGACCCTTCACACTCGTGACAGCCAGTTCACATGACTTACTGCAGGGTCAGAATACAGACACACCACCGAGCCAGCTAAATGTGTTGCTGTTCAAGGCTGGCTACTGCGGGACTGAGGCGTGACACTGAGTCACACAGCCAGAGAGAGAGAGAGAATGAGAGAGATGTATAGATGGAGAGAGAGAGACTTGTCTCTTCCTTTGCCTCAACAGCAAACATACATCTGTAGTCCTATAAAAAGACTAAAGCTATGTGTCATGCAGAACAGCATGCATCATGTTCATTTTTTTCTGCTCTCGTGTCATAGGTGCACGACACATTGATATGGGTAAACACCATACGTGCCAAGCTCCACCCTAGTTCAAATATGTAAATCCTTCAGTGACCCATGGTGCTTCTCAAGGCTTTGGACTGTAATTAGTTGAGGGAATCATAGTCGGGACCTCAAGCTACGTGCATGATTTTAAATCCACGAGGCGAATATCAACTCATCCTAATTAGATGGGGAAGAATAAGCAATCAATGTTATCATATTGGAGTAGAGAAATTGTTACAGTAAAGAAACTCCAGCATATATCACTGGTTTAAAACACCATTTGTTATTGTTTATTTTTAGCTGTGAATATGTTTGTGCTATCATAGGGTGTACTTTTGTTAAGGGTAAAGTATTCCATGAATTAAGCTGCCCTTGACTATTTAAGTGGCGAAAAACATAAAATAAGGTCAATATCAAGATTGTCCAAAATCCTTGGCACTTGCTCGTCTACATATACTCTTTGGTCCTTTGAAAGGGATTGATTGTTGAAACAGTTGCAAAATATCTGTCGTTTACCACTACCTGCATATAATGTAAGCTAGATAGTGGTCAAAATAGTTAGGCAACAACAGTAATTCATTACTCTGGACTCCTACAAATTATGGTCTGATGGATTTCATTACTACTACTTGGACTCGTAGAACCACCATACTAATACACACACCATTTCAATTTCAATATGTGTGCCAACACATCCCATTTGACCCCTGAAAGCAAGATAATAAATGCATTTACTCCATAGGGTCTTAGACAGAAAATGTCAAGCCTGCAGGATATTAAAATAATGTCTATACTTGCTGCTTACTTGTGCACCACTGGGGGGCAAAGTAGTGCCACGGACGCTCTGAGAAGTTGTGGCAATGACCTATTTTTCAAACGCTTGTGCTCAGAGCTCAGGTATTTGTTGTCTTTCTTTGAAATGAAAATTTGTACGTGCTCATAAACATACAATACCATTACCATATCCTCTGCAAGCCCTGATGCTGCTGTGTCATAGCAGAAAGGCCAAGCATGTCATTAACAATGCACCCGCATCAAACACTACTGAGGAACAAACAGACTCCATGATGAGCCGTCATTAGAGGGGACAGATAGAGCCAACGTCAGGGGGAAGGAGAGAGCAGAGGCTTTAAAAAGTGTGTGCGCCTGATTACTGACTTTGCAGTAACTGACATGCATATGCGCCATGACATCAAAATGGATGGCAATGTTGTTTTATTTTTCTCTCTAACGTCCTGTCAGTCGGGTCCTTGGGAGACCATTTGTGCATACTCAACTGGATTTCAACTCCATCTACATGGCCATAAATAATCCACCTCAAGTATCATTTTACACTTCAAAGAGATGTCGGATTAAGATTAGCATTTTTGCTTTCACTAAGGGGGGAAATGACTATAAATAGTTTGGTAGAGAGATGCATCCTTTGGCTATATGACTGTAAAGTTATTCCACTCTTAATGTTTGCTTACTGTCAGTTGTATACTAGGCAAGGCTGTCCCCTAGGGTCATTTGCATGGCTCGCAGCTAATTGTTTGCGTCCTCCATGAAATCTTGATGAACCCCAAGCACCCGGGAAGCAGGCAAATTGAAATGTGTTCCAGCTAGCGAGTGCTCCAGCATGGCTACTGATTGCATCTGAAATCTTCAGAGGCAGCCTGCTCTGCTGGCCTATACTGCAGCCCAGACCAAGGGGAGAGGATGCGTGAGCATTAACTAGGGCAAGAAAAGACCACCCAGGGGCGGTCGAGATTAGACAGAGGAGATGGAAGGCACCCGGGGCGTGTGAGAAATTAGCTGGGGGTTGGTTGGAAGGTGCTGAGGGTCAGTCTCTAGGACACCAGGGGTCTGTTCAATCTTTTGAGAGAACATAGTGTTCCAATAGAGCTGGTTCGATAAGACAGTCTTTTTTAATGCAAATAATTGTCTCTTTTATTCATGTAAAAAAGAGACTGATTTGTTTTTTTAACTATGCCCATTGAGTGAACATGATTATTCAATGTTAATGCAACAAGTAGAAGCCTTGCTCACGAGCAAACCCGCGAGAGAAATGTGCTTTTCAATAATGCATTACTGAAGACTAGTCGAGTGATTTATAATCAAATGTATGTGTTACCCTGTAGGCTGTGCTGCTGCTGTGTAGAGAAACAGTAGCTGTGTGACTATATACACACATGCACTGCAGGTTGCAACACTGTAACAACACTGTGACAACACTGTGACATTATAAAACTTTAGTCATCCCAGGAAGGGGGAGGCTCATCCTCAGCCGTACTGCTGAGATAAGTAACTTGGGGGACTTCTCAAGGCCTTAGCCTACTTCTTGGTGTTTGTGGAGGAAAAACACAGCGCGGCAGACTGCATGTGGCGTGTGATGCAGTGTGATGTGGGGCTACAGTGCGAGAAAGCCCCTGGTGCTTCTCTGCTTCGCTTTAAAGACAGGCTAGATCTTTGCAGTTGAGCTCTCTTGTTTACAGTCACTTGTCTGGTGTAAGGAAATGATGCACTCTAGCTAGAAAGCTCGATGTCAAAATAAATCTACTTCTGCTAGTTTGTGGATACCGCAGAGAATTCAAATCCGAATATAGGAGCACAATTCAGCCATACAGGTGAATGACAATGGCAGAAGACAGCCTTCATAGTGCAGGAAATATACAGTGCCTTTAGAAAGTATTCACACCCCTTGACTTTTTCCACATGTTATGAGGTGGGATTAAATTGCATATGTTTTGTCAATAATACTTTTTCTTACTCCTGAACGTTTGTAGACTTGCCATAGCAAAGGGGTTGAATACTTATTGACTCGAGACATTTCACCTGTTCATTTTTGTTGTTGTAAAAATAAAAAAAAATAAAAAAAACATTATTCCACTTTGACATTGTGAGGGATTGTGTGTAGGCCAGTAACACAAACTCTCAATTGAATCAATTTAATTCAGGCTATAACACAATAACCGAAAGGTTGATGGTTCAAATACCAAAGCCAACAAGTGAAACAAATATATATATATATATCTGGCTGTGCCCTTGAGCAAGGCACGTATCCCTAATTGCTCCAGGGGCGCTGTACAATGGTGACTCTGGCTGTGACCTCACTCCCTGCGGGTGTCTCTGGGGAGTTGGGATATGCAAAAAAAAAAAAAAAAATTCCATTACACACTTATGTGTAACAGGACAAATATTATTATTATTATTATTATTACAATGCTATATCCATTTCATGTTTTCATGTGAAATGGATTGCAATAAAGAAATGCAAGCAATATTAAAATCCTCACTTCTTTTCCTTTGAGTGACGTGTTTATTTACTTACCTGACTAGATAATCAACGATTCCCCATCCTTAGCTTAGCAAGTGTTGCAGTTCCTCCTTACTTGAGGGAACATACTAAATTAAGATATGTTGTCGTGTTTGTGTTCTGATGGGTAACCAGTAAATAATGCCATCCGCTGTCACCGGTTGATGCCTTGAAACCAATGAAGTAGCTGTGCAAGCATATTCCAGCTCTGTGGCTCAGCACCCGCTGGCTCCCTCAGCCTGGCCAAAATTTTCCCTGATCTAAAAGAATAACTCTCGTCTCACATCTGGCATATCACAGAAATGAAAACTTGGGGCCAAAAAACAGGGCTATTCATTAATGTCTGACTGCGTTCTTATAAGGAAAGTTCCAGACTTGGAATTTACCTGTCAAAGCGGGCTTAGGCGTTTAAGTCGTTGGCGGCACGCGGGAAGAAGGAGGAAGATAATGCTAAAGTTCAAACGGCAGACCAAATTATTGCAGTGGATTAGCTTCGCCAACTGTCATCTTTGCTGCAGCGGCTCTCAGTCCCACAGTCAGCAGCCTGCTTAGTTCACGGACAAACGTCAACCTCTGATTTAGGGCACATTAGATCATCATAGCCTCTGTCTGTTGCCTGTTTTCCCCAAAAACCAAATTTTGTAGTTGCACTACTTATAGATGAATGTATAAAAGGAAATAAACAGGCATTGACAGTTTATACGCTTTTATTCGATTTTACATCTAGTCAACCACATTCCGTGCTGTGTTTTTTACAGCCACTGAGAACAATTAGAGAATGCCCTATTGTTAAACCCACCGAGATGGGGTTGAGCGGTCAACAAAACACAGAGTTTACTTAATCACAGCTGGGGAAATCACCTTCTCACAAACAGACAAGACAAGAGGAATTTCTCATTGGGTATATTTGTACAATAGAGACAAACAAAATAACTTTTAGCTTCTTCGTTGGTTGAAAATACTTGAAAGATACCAACGTTCTGGTATTTTACTGGTAAACTTAGAAAGTATCCAGTAATATACCCTCCCTTTGCAACCGTACGCATACCTCTTAGCTGACTCTATTCTGGCAGTTCTATTCAGCATGGTTGTTACGTGTGCAATGCTCAATGCACACAACTCATATCAAAATAACTGTTGCACACATCTCATATAATATCTTCCACTTTCAGTCCCATGGGTCTTCCAATCTAAAATGGATGATTGCATGTATTGTATATTATGCCACTTTCTTGAGTTGATGTACAGTGCCTTCGGAAAGTATTTAGACCCCTTGACTTTTTCCAAGTTTTGTTACCTTAAAGCCTTATTCTAAAATGTATTATATAAATACAAATCCTCAGCAATCTACACAGAATACCCCATAACGACAAAGTGAAAACAGGTTTTTAGAATTTCTTTTGCAAATTTATTAATATTAAAAACAGAAATACCTTATTTAACAATGACAGCCCACATGGAGTTTGCCAAAAAGCACCTAAACACTCTCAGACCATGAGAAACAAGATTCTATGGTCTGATAAAACCAAGTTGAACTCTTGGGCCTGAATGCCAAGTGTCATATCTGGAGGAAACCTGGCACCATCCCTATGGTGAAGCATGGTGGTAGAATCATGCTGTGGGGATGTTTATCAGCGTCAGGGACTGGGAGACTTGTCAGGATTGAGAAGCAAAGTACAGAGAGATCATTGATGAAAACCTGCTCCAGAGCTCTCAGGACCTCAGACTGAGGTGAAGGCTCACCTTCCAACAGGACAATGATCTTAAGCACTCAGCCAAGACAATGCAGTAGTGGCTTCGAGACATGTCTCTGAATGTCCTTTAGTGGCCTAGCCAGAGCCCAGACTTAAACCTGATCAAACATATCTGAAGAGACCTGGAAATAGCTGTGCAACAATGCTCCCCATCCAACCTGATAGACCATGAGGATCTGCAGAGAAGAATGGGAGAAACTCTGCAAATGCAGTTGTGCCAAGCTTGTAGTGTCATATCCAAGGAGACTCACTGTAACGGTTCTCGTCTGGTGAAGGAGAAGCGGACCAAAATGCAGCGTGGTATTTTTGAGACATGTTTAATGAATGAAAAAACACGAACAATACAAAAACAACAAACGGAACGTGAAAACCTATACAGCCTATCTGGTGACAACAAACACAGAGACAGGAACAATCACCCACGAAATACTCAAAGAATATGGGTGCCCAAATACAAGACAACGATAAACACCTGCCTCTGATTGAGAACCACTCCAGACAGCCATAGACTTTGCTAGATAACCCCACTAAGCCACACACCCAACACCCCACAAAACCCCAAGACAAAACACACCACAATAAACCCATGTCACACCCTGGCCTGACCAAATAAATGAAGACAAACACAATATATACGACCAGGGCGTGACAGAACACCCCCTCCTAAGGTGCGGACTCCCGGACGCACATTAAAACAATAGGGGAGGGTCCGGGTGGGCGTCTGTCCATGGTGGCGGCTCCGGCGCGGGATGTGGACCCCACTCTATTAATGTCTTAACCCTCCTCCTCGCGTCCTATGATAGTCCACCCTCGCCGCCGACCATGGCCTAGTAGACCTCACCCAGAACCCCACTGAACTGAGGGGCAGCTCGGGACTGAGGGGCAGCTCGGGACTGAGGGGCAGCTCGTGACTGAGGGGAAGCTCGGGACTGAGGGGAAGCTCGGGACTGAGGGGAAGCTCGGCACTGAGGGGAAGCTCGGCACTGAGAGGAAGCTCAGGCAGGTAGTTGGATCTGGCAGATCCTGGCTGGCTGGCGGTTCTGGCAGATCCTGGCTGACTGGCGGATCTGGAAGAGTCTGGTTGACTGGCGGATCTGGAAGAGTCTGGCTGACTGGCGGATCTGGAAGGGTCTGGCTGACTGGCGGATCTGGAAGAGTCTGGCTGACTGGCGGATCTGGAAGGGTCTGGCTGACCGGTCGGATCTGGAAGGGTCTGGCTGCGCTGAACAGGCAGGAGACTCCGGCTGCGCTGAACAGGCAGGAGACTCCAGCAGCGCAGGAGAGGAGAAAGGCTCCGGCAGCGCTGAACAGGCAGGAGACTCCGGCAGCGCAGGAGAGGAGGAAGGCGCGGGCAGCGCTGAACAGGCGGGAGACTCCGGCAGCACAGGAGAGGAGTAAGGCTCCGTCAGCGCTGGAGAGGCGAGGCGCACTGTAGGCCTGATGCGTGGTGCTGGTACTGGGCCGAGGACACGCACAGGAAGCCTGGTGCGGGGAGCTGCCACCGGAGGGCTGGTGTGTGGAGGGGGCACAGGATGGGCTAGACCGTGAAGGCGTACTGGAGATCTTGAGAGCAGTGCTGGCACAGGACGTGCAAGGCTAGGAATGTGCACAGGAGGCCTGGTGCGTGAGGCTGGCACCAACTTCACCAGCCGACTAACACGGACCTCAGGACGAGTATGGAGCGCTGACCCAGGTGCCATCAAATCCCCGACACGCTCCGTCGGGCGAATACCATGCAAAAAGCAACAACACAGCAACTCCCTCATTTCTCTCTCCTCCAATTTCCCCATTAACTCCTTCACAGTCTATGCTTCGCTCACCTCCAACACCGGCTCTGGTTCTGGTCTCCTCCTTGGCTCCTCACGATAAACAGGGATCAGGTCTGACTCCTGACTCTGCCACACTCTCCCTGAGCACCCCCCCCAATAAATTTTTGGGGCTGAATCTCGGGCTTCCATCCGCGTCGCCGTGCTGCCTCCTCATACCGGCGCCTCTCTGCATTCACTGCCTCCAGTTCTTCTTTGGGGCGGCGATATTCTTCAGGCTGAGCCCAGGGTCCTTCTCCGTCCAAATCGTCCTCCCATGTCCATTCCTCTCTTTGTTGCTCCTGCTGTTGCTGTTGGCTGTTACCACGCCGCTTGGTCCCGTTGTGGTGGGTGATTCTGTAACGGCTTTCGTCTGGTGAAGGAGAAGCGGACCAAAATGCAGCGTGGTATTTTTGAGACATGTTTAATGAATGAAAAAACACGAACAATACAAAACAACAAACAGAACGTGAAAACCTATACAGCCTATCTGGTGACAACAAACACAGAGACAGGAACAATCACCCACGAAATACTCAAAGAATATGGGTGCCCAAATACAAGACAACGATAAACACCTGCCTCTGATTGAGAACCACTCCAGACAGCCATAGACTTTGCTAGATAACCCCACTAAGCCACACACCCAACACCCCACAAAACCCCAAGACAAAACACAACACAATAAACCCATGTCACACCCTGGCCTGACCAAATAATTGAAGACAAACACAATATATACGACCAGGGCGTGACACTCACGGCTGTAATAGCTGCCAAATGTGCTTCATCAAAGTACTAAGGGTCTGAATACTTATGTAAATTTAGTATTTACTTTTTAAATGTTTTAATAAATTAGCAAAAATGTCAAAAAAGCTATTTTTGCTTCGTCATTATGGGGTATTGTGTGTAGATTGATGAGGGGGAAAATCAATTGAATACATCCCCTAACAAACTGTGGATACTTTCCGAAGGCACTGTACCAGTCACTCCATACTTGTTTACATGGCTATTACAGTAGCCTGCTTGTCAGTCTGTTTCTGCTGTAGCCAGATTGTTTGCAAGACAACAACATGGAGAATAATTTGTTGAAACTAAAACAAGCTGGCAACAAGCCAAGCCAGTAGTTACCATCATCATTTATTGACTGTGGGTATTTAATTGCTCAGAAAATGACGTTCAGTGATTCTCAACGAGTAATGTCAAAGTAATAGTCTTAGCATAAACAAGTGGAGTTTTGTCCTAAATGTTCTGCTTACATCACATTATTACTAAATATTTGATATCATATTGAAAGAAGGTATTTTGAGCATGAAGCTCCTCTCCACCAGAGCTAACATCTCCAGTCGACGGGAGCAAAAAGTAGATAATAGTTTTTCCAAATTGGTCGTTTGCTTCTCAAACATCTCTCAAACAGCTGGAGCAACAGAGAAATATTAGCTGGAGAGCTCATGAAACATGACAGACTGTTTATAATCCCTGGAGGGATCAGAAAGGTAGGGTTTCAGAATGATTTAGTGTAATGAAAGTGAGCAGGTGACATGTAGACACCTACATGCTCTCAACTACACTCCCGATTTAATATTCCGATTTTTCTGACACCCTCGATTCAGATGTCAATCACCTCTTGCTTGGCAATTAGAAGGTGGGAGAGGGAAGATCCAGCTGCAGCTAATCTAATGGGAGGGAATGTTGGCATTTGAGAGAGGGGGACAGAGTGAGAGAGAGACTGACACACAGAGAGAAAAAGAAAGAGGCGGGATGGAGGTAGAGAGCGAGAAAGACGGAGCGAGAGATGTGGGGAGAGAGAGAGGGATTGGCAGAGACGGAATTAACTAGCTACAGTATAGCGTGCAGGGACAATGCCCACCCTTTATCTACACTCCTGGGGGATGAGGCATTGAATGAGCTTGGCACTGGCAGATTGGTGCCACAGAGAGAATGGGATGGGCGCCCTATAGTTATACAGTGGGCTAATTAGCAAAGTATCTCCCACTGGAAGCTTTTCCACTTAACTTTTTGGCACTCCTGTCACAGTCTCGGAAATTGAGTTGAGATAATCAAAGTGTTGTTTTTTGTTGTATAAAAGCACCAGACTCCAGACAAAAGTAAACATGCTGGCTGCTGCAATATCTACGGCACATGGCACGCTCAGCAAAACTATTATACTGAGCACACTTTTATCCGGTTTCTGTGGTTGCAATGTTCTAAATACACATTTGATTTGACATGTTTTGTTAATTGGCTGTTCTAGCGGATATTTTGAGGCCTAGTCAATATATGAACAATATTTATCTCATCTCTTCCGGTAACTTCTCCTCTAGCTTGTTATTTATCCTCTTGGGTGAATAAGTAAAGGCAGTCATGTTGCAGCTTTAATTGGCATAGCTATAATGCAAGCTGACAATGTAGGTCCTCCTAATAGCTTCATTTATTACAGCTACACTGGCCTGTAACATTATTGTAATGTTACTGTAAGATAGTACAGGTAGCCCTTTGTAATAACTTCACTTAGTAAAGCATTTATAATGGATTAGTAAATTGTTTATTCATCTTCATTCATCATTAATCCATTCAGAAGATGTTTAATATAGGTCCTTATAAACTATTTACTAATCATTAGTTAAGTATTTTTTTTATGTGGCCTCATTTAAACTGTGGGCTATTTATACTTTATAAATACTTCATAAATATTCTGAGTGACCAGTGTAATTTCTCATAAAAGATCGACATGCCATTGGTAGAAATTCCAGCGTTACCTGATGTCCGTTAAGGTCTCAAAATAGCCAAGAACATATCAATGGTGAAAGATAAAGCACACAACACAGGATTTGAAAGGGAATATATGGATCAGTTTATAACTTTTGCAAGGACTTGAGGAAGATTTGTAAGGTGAATGTTGTGCTAGTGTTGTCAACCTTGTGAACATGAATTCATCATAAAACATGCGCAGGATACAGCAGAAAGTGAAATGCTTAACTTGCATGGTCTTTCCCAACAATGCACAATAAGGTAATAATATAGATAAGAAGAAAACCACATAAAATACGAGAGAATAAAAAAGAAAAGAAGAGAAATGCATTTATATACAGGTCAGTGCAGTGCCAGTACCGTTATTACAGTGTGCAGGGATAATGGAGGGTTTGAGGTAGGTATGTACATGTACAGTGCATTTGTAAAGACCCCTTTACTTTTTCCACATTTGTGACAGACCGGCTCGATTCGGTCTTTTGTAGCAAAATTTGAAACTGTGTTTTTTACATTCGATTAAAATAGAGACTCGGAGATAGAAAATTATACACTGCTCAAAAAAATAAAGGGAACACTAAAATAACACATCCTAGATCTGAATGAATGAAATATTCTTATTAAATACTTTTGTCTTTACATAGTTGAATGTGCTGACAACAAAATCACACAAATATTATCAATGGAAATCAAATTTATCAACCCATGGAGGTCTGGATTTGGAGTCACACTCAAAATTAAAGTGGAAAACCACACTACAGGCCGATCCAACTTTGATGTAATGTCCTTAAAACAAGTCAAAATGCGGCTCAGTAGTGTGTGTGACCTCCACGTGCCTGTATGACCTCCCTACAACGCCTGGGCATGCTCCTGATGAGGTGGCGGATGGTCTCCTGAGGGATCTCCTCCCAGACCTGGACTAAAGCATCTGCCAACTCCTGGACAGTCTGTGGTGCAACGTGGTGTTGGTGGATGGAGCGAGACATGATGTCCCAGATGTGCTCAATTGGATTCAGGTCTGGGGAACGGGCGGGCCAGTCCATAGCATCAATGCCTTCCTCTTGCAGGAACGGCTGACACACTCCAGCCACATGAGGTCTAGCATTGTCTTGCATTAGGAGGAACCCAGGGCCAACCGCACCAGCACATGATCTCACAAGGGGTCTGAGGATCTCATCTCGGTACCTAATGGCAGTCAAGCTACCTCTGGCGAGCACATGGAGGGCTGTGCGGCCCCCCAAAGAAATGCCACCCAACACCATGACTGACCCACCGCCAAACCGGTCATGCTGGAGGATGTTGTAGGCAGCAGAACATTCTCCACGGCGTCTCCAGACTCTGTCACGTCTGTCACTTGTGCTCAGTGTGAACTTGCTTTCATCTGTGAAGAGCACAGGGCGCCAGTGGCGAATTTGCCAATCTTGGTGTTCTCTGGCAAATGCCAAACGTCCTGCACGGTGTTGAGCTGTAAGCACAACCCCCACCTGTGGATTTCGGGCCCTCATACCACCCTCATGGAGTCTGTTTCTGACCGTTTGAGCAGACACATGCACATTTGTGGCCTGCTGGAGGTCATTTTGCAGGGCTCTGGCAGTGCTCCACCTGCTCCTCTTTGCACAAAGGCGGAGGTAGCGGTCCCGCTGCTGGGTTGCTGCCCTCCTACGTCCTCCTCCACATCTCCTGATGTACTGGCCTGTCTCCTGGTAGCGCCTCCATGCTCTGGACACTACGCTGACAGACACCGCAAACCTCCTTGCCACAGCTCACATTGACGTGCCATCCTGGATGAGCTGCACTACCTGAGCCACTTGTCTGGGTTGTAGACTCCGTCTCATGCTACCACGAGAGTGAAAGCACCGCCAGCATTCAAAACTGACCAAAACATCAGCCAGGAAGCATAGGAACTGAAAAGTGGTCTGTGGTCACCACCTGCAGAACCACTCCTTTATTGTGGGTGTCTTGCTAATTGCCTATAATTTCCACCTGTTGTCTATTCCATTTGCACAACAGCATGTGAACTTTATTGTCAATCAGTGTTGCTTCCTAAGTGGACAGTTAGATTTCACAGAAGTGTGATTGACTTGGAGTTACATTGTGTTATTTAAGTGTTGCCTTTATTTTTTTGAGTAGTGTATATCATACAATACAGTTGAAGAACAATGGGAAAGTAATTCTGCTTTGAAAGTTGATAAACTTGTAACCTCACTTTTGAGAAAATTGCATTTGAATGTTTTGGTAGCTACTGGAGAGCTCTTCTTTGTCTTCATCCATTCAGCATTGTTCACACCCTCTTAAGCTTTAGCCCCGACCATCTCTTTAAGGATTCACATGTGAGGCTTTGTACTAAACAACCAAAGATTTCAAGACTAAAGGCTGTCTTATACTACGGGTGTGTTCGTCAATTTACTCTGGAGTGCAAGAGTGTGCAGGTCAAAGTGTTTCGCTCTCAGAGTGTTTAGAGCACACACTGGAAGCTCTGGCCAAAGAGTAGGGTTGAGCATTCTGACCAAACGACTACCCAGGCTAACTGGCTAGTGTTGGCTAGCTTGCTAGCTACTTCCGGACACAAATGAGAGAAACACTCACTGACCAGTTTTCTCACCCTAGCAGAGCTGGGCAGGCTGTTTTTATGTTATCCAGAGCATTGGTGACTGCAACTGTGCTGCTGGCAACAATTGAAATACAATTTTTTTGCCAACGTTTAATGACACCGGCCATATTCAACTGGTATTCAGCATTCGTAAATGCGTCAGTTATTCTGCACTCTGGTACACTCAGACGAGAGAGCTCTGAAATTAGAGTAGATAGCAAGAGTGAATTTATGAGCTATGTCTGTCGACAGTTGTCGCAGTGACATCATAAACATTCTATTGAAATAGTTACTTGCATAGTGGAGTCCTTTGTTTAAACATGTAGCTAACTATCTAGCATTAGGCTATATCTAGCAATGCAAATGGCTCTGAGCGAATGAGAATATTACTACACAGATCATACACGTAATGTTAGTAATATATGAAAATGTAGCTAGCTAGACTCTCTTACCCATATACATAGATGGACGCTTCTCCCTCTCTGTCACGGATGCCATTGTTGCCCATAGTTTGAAGATGTAATCCAGAGACAGGTGTTTTATACAACAGCCTTCTGTGTGTGGTCTTCCTGCATTATTTTCTGTGTGTTGTGAGGCGCGACATATGCAGTCATCAATCTACACACTACCCTACAATGACTCGAAAACTGGTGTTTAGGCATTTTTGCACATTTATTTAAAAATATATATAAAACAGAAATACCTTATTTGCATACTTTTTCAGACCCTTTGAAATTGAGCTCAGATGCAACCTGGTTCCATTGATCATCCTTGAGATGTTTTTACAACTTGATTGAAGTCCACCTGTGGTAAATTCAATTGATTGGACATGATTTGGAAAGGCACACACCTGTCTATAGAAGGTCTGACAGTTGACAGTGCAAGTCAGAGCAAAAACCAAACCATGAGGCTGAAGGAATTGTCCGTGGAGCTCCGAGACATGATTTTGTCGAGGCACAGATCTGGGAAAGGGTACCAAAAAAAGTCTGCAGCATTGACGGTCACCAAGAACACAGTGGCCTCCCATTTAAGAATGATGAAGAAGTTTGGAACCACCAAGAGTCTTCCTGGAGTTGGCCGCCCGGTCAAACTGAGCAATCGGGGGAAAAGGGCCTTGGTCAGGGAGGTGACCAAGAACCCGATGGTTCCTCTGACAGAGGTCCAGAGTTCCTTTGTGGAGATGAGAGAACCTTCCAGAAGGACAACCATCTCTGCAGCACTCCACCAATCAGGACAATATGGTCGAGTGGCCAGACGGAAGCTACTCCTCAGTAAGATACACATGACAGCCCACTTGGAGTTAGCCCTAAGACACATAAACGACTCTCAGACCATGATAAACAATATTCTCTGGTGTGATGAAACCAAGGTTTGGCCTGAATGCCAAAAAACACATCTGGAGGAAACCTGAAACCCTTCCTGTGGGGGTGGGGGGTGGGTCAGGAACTGGTAGACTAATCATGATTGAGGGAAAAATGAATGGAGCAAAGTACAGAGAGATCCTTGATGAAAACCTGATCCAGTGTGCTCAGGACCTCAGATTGGGGTGAAGGTATACCTTCCAACAGGACAATTACCCTAATCATGCAGCTAAGACAACACAGAAGTGGTTTCGGGACAAGTCTCTGAATGTCCTTGAGTGGCCCAGTCAGAATCCGGACTTGAACCCGATCTAACATCTCTGGAGAGTCCTGAAAATAACTGTGTATCGACGCTCCCCATCCAAATCTGACAAAGCTTGAGAGGATTTTCTGAGAATAATAGGAGAAACCCCCATTCCAAGCTTGAAGTGTCATACCCAAGAAGACTCAAGGCTATAATCACTGCCACAGGTGTTTCAACAAAGTACTGAGTGAAGTGTCTAAATATTTATGTAAATGTGATATTACAGATTATCATCATTTAAAATAAATTTACTAAACTTTCTAAAAACCTGTTTTTTCTTTGTCATTATGGGGGTATTGTGTGTAAATTGATGACAAAAAAAAATATTTAATCCATTTTTAGAATAAGGCTGTTGTCACGCCCTGGTCTATATTTATTATGTTATCTTCATTTATTGAGTCAGGCCAGGGTGTGACATGGGTTTATTTGTAGTGTGTTTCGTCTTGGGGTTGTGTGGGGTGTATAGATTAGTCTATGGCTGCCTGAGGCGGTTCTCAATCTGAGTCAGGTGATTATCGTTGTCTCTGATTGGGAACCATATTTAGGTAGCCTGGGTTTCACTGTGTGCTTGTGGGTGATTGTTTCTGTCTCTGTGTTTGTTGCACCAGTCAGGGCTGTTTCGGTTTTTTCGATGTTTGTTGTTCTATATTGTTCGTGTTTCGTCATAATTAAAGATGTATCGAACGAACCACGTTGCATTTTGGTCCGATCCTTATTCCACCTCTTCTTCAGAGAAGGAGGTAGAAGAAAGCCGTTACAGCTGTAACAGAATGTGGAAAAAGTCAAGAGGTTTGAAAACATTCCGAATGCCCTGCAAAATGGGTAAAATTACTAGTAACTTAAATATCAATTATAATAATAGAACAGTTCAAGTTTTATTGAACTTGAACTTGCAGGTTCCTTATCGACAATTCTCGACAATTTGACAACAATAAGAAATAATAACAGTTAACCTCTTACACTTATGGTGGCGCTATTTCATTTTTGGAAGAAAAACGTTCCCGTTTTAAACAAGATATTTTGTCACAAAAAGATGCTCGACTATGCATATAATTGCTACTGTTCGAAAGAAAACACTCTGACGTGTCCAGAAATACAAATATCTTCTCTGTGCGTGCCCTAGAACGTGAGCTTCAGGCAAAACCAAGATGACTTGGCATCCAGGAAATGACAAGGATTTTTGAGGCTCTGTCTTTCATGATCTCCTTATATGGCTGTGAACGCAAGAGGAATGAGTCTGCCCTTTCTGTCGTTTCCCCAAGGTGTCTGCAGCATTGTGACGTATTTGTAGGCAGATCGTTGGAAGATTGACCATAAGAGACCACATTTACCACGTGTCCGCCCGGTGTCCTGCGCCGAAATTGGTGTGCAAAAGTCACCTGCCAGTATTTTTCCATGGAGCAGAGAGAGAGAAGCAAGCTTCCAAGAACTGCATGTCAATGAAGAGATATGTGAAAAAACACCTTGAGGATTGATTCCAAACAACGTTTGCCATGTTTCGGTCGATATTATGTAGTTAATCCGGAAAAAGTTTCACGTTGTAGGTGACTGCATTTTCGGTTCGTTTCGGTAGCCAGGCGCAATGTAGAAAACGGAACGATTTCTCCTACACACAGACGCTTTCAGGAAACACTGCGCATTTGGTATGTGGCTGGGAGTCTCCTCATTGAAAACATCAGAAGCTCTTCAAAGGTAAATGATTTTATTTATTTGGTTATCTGGCTTTTGTGAAAATGTTGCGTGCTACATGCTACACAAAATGCTATGCTAGCTTTGCATACTCTTACACAAATTAGTCAATTTCTATGGTTCAAAAGCATATTTTGAAAATCTGAGATGACAGTGTTGTTAAGAAAAGGCTAAGTTTGAGAGCAAACGCATTATTTTAATTTTATTTGCGATTTTCAGAAATCGTTAACGTTGCGTTATGCTAATGAGCCTGAGGCTTAGTCACAATCCCGGATCCGGGATGGGGAGTTTCAAGAGGTTAAGAAGTAAATGGCAGTTGAATAGAAAAACAAACATTTTAGCATATGTAAGTATAATACAGGAAGGCACAATTTATAGTCCTATATTTACACCTGTATTGGGGAAAGGGGCGATTAACTGAGCAGGACAATCAGAGTCTGGTAGCTGCAGTTGTGATGTGTGTCTGTGTAGAATGAATGTATATGTGTTTGGTTGTGTGCTTGAGTGAGCACATATGTGCTTAGGTGAGGAGAATCAGAGCAGGTGGTCAGTCCAGTTCAAGTGTTCAGCAGTCTGATAGGTTAGATAGAAACGGTCTCAGTGCCTGTTGGTATCAGACCTCATGCTCCAATAATGTCTACCCAAGAACAGCTCATGACTGGGGTGTACGGGGTCCTTGATGATGCTGCGTGTCTTCCTTGGGCAGCGTTTCGAGTAGATGTCCTGGATGGGTGGAAGCACAGTCCCAGTGATGTACTGGGCCGTCTTCACCACCCACTGGTGAAAAAGTAATGGTAGCAGAATAAATAGTAATTGTAATAAAGAATATAGCAGCAGCAAATGGTAATATAAATCACTATAATCAATTATGGCAGCAGCGTATGTGGTGTATGCATGGCAATGAGTGTATGTGAGTGTTGTCAGCACTGAGTGTGTGAGCGCTGGTGCATGTGTGTGTCTACTGTATGTGGGTACACGTGAATTAGAAGAGTGTCAGTGTGGCTGAGTGGTAGAGACGTGTGGTCGGGAATAGAGCAAGGATCGCCAACCTTTTTTTAGCAGGAGAGCTACTTTTAAATTATGAAACATCTTGCGAGCTACTCATTTTTTCCCTTGCTTTCAAATCGCATATTCCCGAATTCTGTTTTCCATGTTTTATTTTTCCTTGTTTTGGATTATTTTTCCAGTTTTTCACTCTCAATATTACAATTATTCATAGGGAAACAGTGAAATTGGATGTTTTGAGTTCATGTCAATGCTTCAATCACATAAGACAATTTTTAAGGACAATAAAAATTCATTCTGGGTTTTTTAATAGCCCTTTAATTGCACATTTTTACAAAAGAGGAATAATAAAATGATTGAATGACCCGTATGCTGTTTAATAAATTATTAATTAATTATTTCAATTATTTGTATCTGTCTGCTACCCAGAGGTTGTAAAGTTCTGGTCTTAAATTAAACAGAATTCCCAGCTCACAATTGATCAGATCCAAGTTTATTTGCGAGAGCTCTGCTGTGCATACACAAATACATTCCTTTAATAACATTCTAACCTATGCACATACATACTCACTAAGATTTGGATTCTCTCTTCTTCCCCTGAAGTCTCCCCAGAGTTTATTACCACTCAGCTGACAGTTCCAGTCCCCCCCAGATAGGACAGGGAGAGCCCCTCCAGGTTTCCCTATCTTATCTCCCCAGAGTTATAGCTGGGTCGGTCCAAACATAGGTTAAGGAGCCTCTTTGTATTCGTTAGGCACACACATACATTCCTTTCTTCCCCTCCAACCTAGTTGGAGCTGTGTTTATTATTTTTAATTACTCCTTGTTCATGCTACATAATCTCTAATCCCTAATGGTTAAGTTTCTGTGTAGAATTATTTAATAATTTATTTTAAACCTTCATAAAATCTTTTAACAATATTTTTGTATACTTCAAGGGGTCTTAAAATGCAGAATCAAATAGAAAAATTATCCTTGGTATGACCTTTTAAAAAACAATTTCATATAGCTTAGTAGAACCTGTAGAACCGGTACCGCCTGCCAAATGGGAGCAGAGAGAACAGTCCATGGCTAAGGTGGCTGGAGTCAATAGCAATTTATTGGGCCTTTCTCAGGCACCGCCTGGCATAAATGTCTTGGATGGTTGGTAGCTCACCCCCAGTGATGCGCTGGGCATCCGCACCACCCTCTGTAGGGACCTGCAGTTGTGGGCAAAGCAGATGCATATTCAGGTGGGGATATAACCTGTCAGGGTGCTTTAAAAGTCACTGAGGATTTGTGGTGGTTATGACATCTCTTCTGCCTCCTTTGGGGGAAGAGACACAGTTGTGCCTTCTTGACGACTGTGCTGATGTGAGAGGACCATGTTTGGTCCTCAGTGTTGTGAACGCAGAGGAACCTCTTGACCCTCTTCACAGGGACCCTGTTGATGTGGATGGTAGTGTGCAGCCCCTCTTGTTTCCTGTGGTCCACAGTCACCTCCTTGTTCTTGCTGACTTTACGGGAGATATTGTTGTCTTGGCACCACTGCCTGGTATCTGACCTCCTCCCTGTAGACCGTTTCATCGTCGTCGGTGATCAGGCCTACCACCGTTGTGTCATCAGCAAACTTGATGATGGAGTTGAAGTCGTGCGTGACCACGCAGTCTTGGGTAAATAGGGAGTACAGGAGGGGATTAAGCACACACCCCCTTTGGGGTCCCGTTTTGAGGGTCAGTGTGGCGGACTTGATGTTGCCTACCTTCACATCCTGGGGTCAGCCCGTAAAAAAGTCCAGAATCCAGTCACAGAGGGAGGTGCTCAGTCCAAGGGTCCCGAGTTTGCTGATGAGCTTGAAGGGCACTATGGTGTTGAACACTGAGCTGTAGTCAATGAACAGCATTCAAACATAGGTATTTCTCTTGTCTAGGTGGGAGAGGGCAGTGTGGAGTGCAATTGAGCATGTTCTGGAGCATTTTTTGGAATCATTATTAAATGCTTTTATGTGTGAATAACTAGGTTACTAACATTTTTAAATCTGGGGTAATGATTAATAAATGATGAATAAACTATGTACTAATCCATTATAAATGCTTTTTATGTGGTAGGATGTGGCGAGCCACTCTGAGTTCACCCGGGAACAAAAGAACATGTCCTATCCACCTCCACTTGTAGCGCAGGGTTGACTGGCCCGAGAAACAGCAGTTGGAGAGAGAGGAGAGTGGTTTGGCTGTACTTAAACAACTAACGCCCTCTGAGTGGTTCATAAATAGCTATCTGGCAAAATGATGTGCGTTCTAAACACAGGGCAGGTGGAGAACAATTTCGAGCCAACAGCAGATAAATCATTGTGAGGCCTGACAATGCTAGCCTTAGTGCCAAGGCTTTCTCAATACATTTTATTTGAATGTGGGTACATTATGATGGTGAAATGTTCTTTACTGGCATTGGAGCTGTCATGACCTTCTCCGTGCCCTTGCTTTTATTGTCAAGCAATTAACTCTCTTGAAAAAGAGGAGAAAGCTGTACCTAGCACAAAATGGAGAGGAGGCTGCATCCTAAAGCGTTGGGGATAGAGGCAATGTTTGGGACACATTCACTGAGGAGCATGACTTATTCCACACACGTTCATGTTTGCGTACAGGCAGACGATGGGGATATGCCAGAGAAAAGAGGCTGAAAAGAGGCTTACGGAACCCACTGAGCTAGGGATGTGTCATTTCAGCAGACATGGGCTTTGCCCTCCCCACTCTCCCTTCATCCATCCCTCCTTCCTTCCCTCCACCTTCTTCCTAAAGAGAACAAACCGTCAGGGTTTAGGAAACGGTGTGGAGCTGTGTGTTTTCTCTGACATAACACTTCACTCCCATCGTAACATTTTTTGTTTGTTTGCATATTTGCAATCAAACAGCATAATTTTTTTCCATCTCCTTAGCTATCATACTCTAATTCCACTGATTTCAAAATTAGGTCCTCCAGAAAATGGAGAGTAACACTTATGAAGTTCTACTACATGACATCTTAAAAAGAAGAAGAAGCCGTGTTAGAAAGGATAACCTACACATACTGACCAACTGATATTATAGACAGAAGTGAGCTGCATGACAGACCAATCCGAACTCATCTTTTGGCATGTCCAGCCCACTCATTATCTCAGCCAATCATGGTTAGCGGGAAGGTTGCTAACTTTTTCCATGGCTAAACCAACTAGCCTCATAATTTATGTCTATGTATATTTGTAAACAACAACACAACAACAGCACTCCTGAGGTAGAGTATCTCATGATAAGCTCCAGACCACACTATTTACCAAGAGACTTGACATCTATATTTTCCGTAGCTGTCTATATACCACCGCAGATCGATGCTGGTACTAAGACCACACTCAATGAGCTATATACGGCCATAAGCAAACAGGAAAACGCTCATCCATAGGCTGCGCTTCTAGTGCCCAGGGACTTTAATGCAGGGAAACTTAAATCTGTTTTACCTCATTTCTACCAGAATGTTAAATGTGCAACCAGAGGAACAATTTCTAAATCACCTTTACTCCACACACAGAGATGCACACAAACGGATGCATCTCTGTGTGTGGATGCATACACACAGAGATGCCCTCCCTCGCCCTCCATTTAGCAAATCTGACCATAATTCTATCCTCCTCATTCCTGCTTACAAGCTAAAATTAGAACAAGAATCACCAGTGACTCGGTCAATACAAAAGTGGTCAGATGAAGCAGATGCTAAGCTACAGGACTGTTTTGCTAGCCCAGACTCGAATATGTGCCTGGGATTATTCCGTTGGCATTGAGGAGTACACCACATCAGTCACTGGCTTTATCAATAAGTGCATCGATGACATCGTCCCTGTCATGCCTGCTCCTGTTCCCCCTCTCGAGCGCCAGGTGGCCCATCATTACGCACACCTGTCACCATCGTTAAGCTCATCAGTACTTCATTGGACTCACCTGGACTCCATCACTTTATTGATTGCCTCCTCTAGATCTGTCTATTTCTCAGTTGCATCCCTGTGTCAGCATTAATATCGATATTTTTCCCTTGTCCAGACCCTGTCTGTGTTTTGTTTTGTGTCTGTTATTTATTAAATAATCACAACCTGTACTTGCTTCTCGTCTCCCAGCTTCTGTCCTCAGTCCCCACAGTAACTACACATACATACACCAACGAGAAGCCATGGATTACAGGCAACATCCTCAGTGAGGTGCCGCTTTCAAGGAGCAGGACTCTAAACAAGGCATGCACTGACCAACTGGCAGGTGTCTTCACTGACATTTTCAACCTGTGAGTCTGCAATGCCAACATGTTTCAAGCAGACCACCATAGTCCCCGTGCCCAAGAACACTAAGGTAACCTGTCTAAATGAGTACCGAGCCATAGCACTCACCTCAGTAGCCATGAAATGCTTTGAAAAGCTGGTCATGGCTCACATCAACACCATTATCCCAGAAACCCTAGACCCACTCCAATTGGCCTACCATCCCATTGCTCTCCACACTGCTCTTTCACACCTGGACAAAAGAAACACCTATGTGAGAATACTATTCCTTGACTACAGCTCTGCGTTCAACACCATAGTGCCCTCAAACCTCATCAATAAGCTAAGGACCCTGGGACTAAACACTTCCCTCTGCAACTGGATCCTGGACTTCCTGACGGGCCGTCCCCAGGTAGTAATGGTAGGTAACAACACATCCACCACGCTGATCCTCAACACGGGGGCCCCAAAGGGGTGTGTGGTCAGGCCCCTCCTGTAAATCCCTTTTCACTCATGACTGCACGGTCAGGCACGAGTCCAACACCATCATTAAGTTTGCCGATGACACAACAGTGGAAGGACTGATCACTGACAACGACGAGACAGCCTATCGGGAGGAGGTCAGAGACCTGGCTGTGTGGTGCAGGACAACAACCTCTCCTTCAACGTGATCAAGGCAAAGGAGATGATTGAAAAGGAGGACAGAGCACATCCCCATTTCATCAAATCAAATCAAATCAAATGTTATTTGTCACATACACATGGTTAGCAGATGTTAATGCGAGTGTAGCGAAATGCTTGTGCTTCTAGTTCCGACAATGCAGTAATAACCAACAAGTAATCTAACTAACAATTCCTAAACTACTGTCTTATACACAGTGTAAGGGGATAAAGAATATGTACATAAGGATATATGAATGAGTGATGGTACAGAGCAGCATAGGCAAGATA
Source organism: Oncorhynchus masou masou (assembly GCF_036934945.1). Classification (NCBI taxonomy): domain Eukaryota; kingdom Metazoa; phylum Chordata; class Actinopteri; order Salmoniformes; family Salmonidae; genus Oncorhynchus; species Oncorhynchus masou. Next base: position 43,889,346 of record NC_088222.1, read on the forward strand.
CAGTAGATGGTATCGGGTACAGTATATACATATGAGATGAGTATGTATGTATTTTCATCGACAGGACTGTAGTGGAGCAGGTTGAGAGCTTCAAGTTCCTTGGTGTCCACATCACCAACAAACTAACATGTCCAAGCACACCACGACAGTCACGAAGAGGACACAACAAAACCTATTCACTCTCAGGAGACTGAAAATATTTGGCATGGGTCCTCAGATCCTCAAAAGGTTCGACAGCTGCACCATCGAGAGCATCCTGACGGGTTGCATGACTGCCTGGTATGGCAACTGCTCCGCCTCCGACCACAAGGCCCTATAGAGGGTAGTGTGTACGGCCCAGGACATCACTGGGGCCAAGCTTCCTGCCATGCTTGACCTCCTATACCAGGCAGTGTCAGAGGAAGGCCCGGAAAATTGTGAAAGACTCCAGCCAACCTAGTCATGGACTGTTTTCTTTGCTACCGCACGGCAAGCGGTACCGGAGCGCCATGTCTCGGTCCAAGAGGCTTCTAAACAGCTTCTACCCCCAAGCCATAAGTCTGCTTAACATCTAATCAAATGGCTACCCAGACTATTTGCATTGCCCCCCTCTTTTACTCTGCTGCTACTCTCTGTTATTATCTATGCATAGTCACTTTAATAACTCTACCTCCATGTACATATTACCTCAATTACCTTAAATAACCAGTGCCCGCGCACATTGACACTGTACCGGTACCCCTGCCAAAAAAGAAAAGAAGTTCACGTTCAAATGGCGCTCCTGTGAAGTAGTGACGCAAGACACAGTCGTTTCCTGAAATGAGTCAAATATTATGGTGTACAAAACATTAAGAACAATTTCCTAATATTGAGTTGCACCCCATTTACCCATCAGAACAGCCTCAATTAGTCGGACATGGACTCTACAAGGTGTCGAAAGCATTCTTCAGTTCTGTCAAGTTGGCTGGATGTCCTTTGGGTGGTGGACCATTTTTGATACACAAGGGAAACTGTAGCATTGCAGTTCTTGACACACTCAAACCAGTGCTCTTGGCACCTATTACCATACCCTGTTAAAAGGCACTTAACATTTGTCTTGCCCATTCTCTGAGTGGCACACAAACACAATCCATATCTCAATTGTCTCAAGGCTTAAAAAAATATATTTAACCTGTCTCCTCCCCTTCATCATTAGGAACACCCGCTGTTTTCATGACATAAACTGACCAGATGAATTCAGGTGAAAGCTATGCTCCTTGATAATCCACTTCAATCAGTGTAGATGATTGAAGTGGATCACCCCCCCCCCCCCCCATAGCTCCATGCTCCATCCCGAGTGTACAGTATACTGTACTTTGACAACCAAAGTACACTCTTGATTCCAGATAGAACTATTTTGTGTTCCATCTGCGTGAAGGTTTTTATATGGATCTCAAAAGGGTTCTTTCTACCTGGAGCTAAAAGGTCTCTTCAAAGGGTTTGCCTATGGGAACAGCTGAAGAACCCTTTTCGGTTCTAGATAGCTCCTTTTTTTCTAGGAGTCTACAGAGGAATAGTGTATTGATCCATCAAACACTGTAAAATAGACAAAACATGTTGCAGCTCCTATTTCTATGTGTGGCGTGTGCTATAAACTGCATATATAGATACCACACAAGGAATATAACAGAGAGAAGGGATTTCAAATACACCACTGGACATGACAAACCAGTTGATATTTTCCAAATAATATAGAGCTACTGTATCTGTATATCCAACGACTGAAATGAGAATTTCCCCCTACGTCAAGTCTGCACACCACTCCCTCGCTATTGACGTCATGTTATTCTCCCTTCATGGAAGATGGCGCACCAGGTTCGAGGCTATGTTTCAGTTGGGGTATTGCGGATGTTAAATCGTCCGTCTCGAATGCCTCAAACTGCAGCACAAACAATGTTATTCCAGTTGGTTCAAATAAAGTTGAAAATCTTTTGAAACAGATCTAGAGAAGAGAGATGAATCAACTACTGTCCGGTAGAATTGGATACAGGTGCAGAGAGAGCGACGAGTAACTAGTTTCTTTCTGCTTTACTCTTCTCTACAAAGGCTATTCTTCTTGTCATTCTCCTCTTCTTTTCTTCATCCCTTGCTGCACCTATTTCCATTTTCTGCAGAGAGCCATACAAAGGGATTTATTTAGTAAAATAACTTGTTCATAAGGACATCGGTTCATCAAACGTTGTATGGGCATGATTAATTGAATATATATATATATATATATATATGTTAATCCCCACTTTCCTGGCCAGATACATGTACAGTTTTGCTGTTTTTTAAAGTAGCTATTAATCACCCAATTGTGAAATAGAGCGGCAGGAGTACATCTTTTCAGATATGAACATGAGGCCACTAATAACCTTTAAAAGTAAAACCTACACTGATGGCTGTAACAGAGGAATGCAAAAATCCTCATGAAGAGATCAATCATCTATTGTAAAATAGAAAAGCTTGAATGGCAAATATCAGTAATATGAATAAAAACACGTGCAAATGCCATACATCCTATTTAAGATTAATTAAGAAATTAAACATCCTGTCATTGATACTGAATGATGCATGCCTTTGAGAATGTCTTGTATACTGTAGCTGGTCATGAACATTGGTGTGTTACGGTTATTAGCATCTCTTTTAGCATCTCTTCATATACTTGCTCGGATTCGGGGCTTGATCCTGTAATCTATCTCAGTTTGGAAACATAACATAGTCTCGTCAGTGAGAAAAGTAAGAAAAGATTAGCAGAAGGGCTATGTGGGAACCACAGGAATGATGTTCATCGTCAGTTAACTCACAAGCTGTCTAATAAGCCGATATCACGTCGACATTTCATCACATTGATCACCACACACACAACCATCACAACAGTTTTTTTACAGTCCCCCCCAAAAAATGGAAATGGTGTCATGTACTGTAGGCCTCCAGTAATGGATTCAGATCAACAACATCAGTGATCACAGCATGAGGGACCATGACACTTCGTACCGCCACCAGATGGCAGAGATGACATCATTAAGTGTGAGGATGACTAACATTGGCTTTCCATGTCCATGTTCCGTGATGGCTGAACCAGCAACCCTATTGAATACCCCCATACCAGGAAGTAAAAGCAGTTCAGAATTCAGTAGGTATATTTCTATGATGCAAACCTCATTGTCTGTGCTGTTTGGCCACCTAAAAAGCAGTTCCAGCCCCAATGGTAGGCTACATTAGTTGTTCATTTTAAGCTTGCATCTCATTCTTCCTCAGACAGACGAGGTTTCCCAACAGAGCAGGGCTGCTCCCAGGTGGCTTCAACAACAACACAGCCAGCCACAATTTACACGTTCTAGTGGAGGATTTGTTTCTTTCCAGGAAATTCAGGAGTCATTCCAGGACTAAATTCCCCTTTTAAAGCACCCACGCAAAGGAGAGCCTCAAGACCCTATTAACCATGATAGGAGTCGTTGGGCTTCATTTGCATAATCCTGTTGTCTGTGTGACTAATTTAGCCACTTTTGGTTTGTGGCAAATTAGCACCCCAAACGAAACAAGACATGGTAGAAATGCGATACGTGGTCCCCTTGTTCCGAGCACATAAATTAAGAACCCAAAAGTTGATACATCAGAAAAATATCCCTTGACCTCGTCCTCAGGCCAGCCAACAAGAGCAAAGTCTAACATTCCATGCACTACTTCGTAAATCTTTTTGCGAGACAGCTGGAAGTGGCTGCGTGTGATTTATGGAATACCATATTGTGTTCGTTATTTCGGTATAGCTCTAATGGACGACATTAGTGCCAGTGGAGTGCCGAGTGATTACAGTCCAGCAGTAGTCCCACTGTGAACAGAGAGAAAAATGACAGCCAAAACTCTGGAGATGGGTAATCAATACTGTATTTATGCCTCGTGAGGAAACAACATCACTCACTCTCAAACACAACAGCCCTTTGATCAATACGCCTCTTGTAGAATTTTCTGAAGGTAATTAACATTTCTTTATTTAGAGCATCAAAACCACATGCCCGTCAATAAGTTACGTGGGTCGTGTAAGAAATACAGCACGTCTTTGAAAAAAATCCTCAGTTCCGTTTTAATGTAATTTTGCACGTTTCAAATAAAGTTACGTGTGTCTCTGGACCAAAACACAATTCATCGGTGTATAATTTTGTCTTTTCATGCAAATTGAAAACAAGGCTTAAGGATAATAATGGAAAAAAGCCAATTGTCCATAGTTCAGATCCCTCGTTATGAGGCACTGCAAAGTTGGACGTGCATATAAACTAATACTGTACCTAATTTAATCCCACTTTTAAAAAAAATAATGTTTTTTATACCTCCATCTGGCTACTGATGATACCTTTCGTTTGGTGTATGAGGAGAGCAGGGAACTGTAATGATCTCAGTTCATGCTTCCACAGGGTAATCATCCACAGAGCCCTTGCCCCGGCAGGAGCAGCAGCCTGCCTCCTAGATATCCGAACAAGTGTAGCTTTTAAATGGCAGGAAGGCTCTCTGTGTTCTAAACCATGACTAATTTAACACCAAAGCCTACAAACACTCTGAAGTAATCCTCCAATCTTCCTATGCAGTCCGCAACCTTCGATGAAAGTCAATGAAGATCAAGGGGATCTGTCAAGTGCTTTCCAATTTCCTAAACCTAATATAACAGAGAGTCATCCTTCAAAGGAGCCTTGCGTCACTGCTAGTCTCGCAAGTTCCTCCTCAACAGGTCCACATCCACAGCTACTCAGTTCTGCCATATGGCAAGGGGGTGTTATGTTTGCCCCGATAGATTTGGGCTTCTGTTGAAAATCCGTATTTGAGGAGGGGGAGAAAAGGGTCCCAAATCAATTGAAATGCACGGTAGACAACGTCATGTTTGTATGAATTTAAACCTAAAACTGTGCATTTTAAAATATTTAAAAAAAATTCTCCCAACCCAGAGGAATGTTTGTTTGGAAATCTTCCCATCGTCAAAGCTGATAAAGATTTTTCAAACTACAAGAGGAAAGTGAGGGGAATGGAAGGCCTCAACATGAGTATCTGTATCCTTACTTCCTCTCAGTAGTTACTGCTATCACCAATTCAGATCACGTTCCTATGCCAGGTCCCCTACCGCCTGCCTTAAATCGTCACCATTAGTTTTAATACCCCTGCATCGTTTACCAAAATCTGCTTGGTAATCTGAAAAGAGAGATTGATGGAGGCAAGGTTGTTGTTAATACCACCATATAATTAGCGCAACCGATTCACTCTCTCGGTAAATGCCTCTCTCTCCGTCTCACTTTCTCACTCTCTCTCTCGCTCGCTCGCTCTCTCACCATCACTGTTGATCGACCTGTGCCATTACCAGTGCCTGAGTTGAAGGTAAAATAAAGATTTTATTTGACCACTGCCTCAGCGGTAATACCCTAGCAGAAAGAGTAAAACATGGAATGATTGTATCATAAAGCCAATATAGTAAACCAAACAGACCTGAGCTAATATATGCTGTTAGCGCAATACGTTCCCCCTACATGGACGGTTTAGTGTCTTGTCAGATGGGTGGATGTCTGAAACACAATGGTCAAGCTCATCTTTACTCTGTGTTTTGCCTGTTTTGCCTTGTTTTAGCCTTCAATAATTCTCACCATGTTTTTTTATTTTTATTGAAAGACACTCAGTCAATGTAGTATATCAGCCCATATTAATTCAAATCCTTGACATTGGTCTTGCAAGCACCATGCTCCAATGGACTTAGCCATCAGAATCACATTGAATTGAACGGTATGCAAAATATGATGGAATTAAAACTATTGCCAAACTATACTTTGGGGGCATCTAAGCAGCGAATTGCATTTGATTTATCGTGTTCTCTCTTCCTGTGGGACAAGCACAGAACGGAGTAGGACACTACAGCCTGGTGTGGTCTCAAGGGATCTGGTGACAACCCTCATTCTCCACTAAGACTCCCTCCTTCTCTCATAAAAACCATCACAGGAGCCTTTTTACATGAACACATTTGTACCAGACACTGTGATGACATTAGGGAATTGTGTTTGGCTCAGAAGATAAAAAAATATTCAAGCATGAATAAAATCACAGTGCATTGTATCTGCCTTAACATCGTCATCAAAAAACGATCATGCAATGGCTTAATAGATCACAGAATCCGCAATCCATATTGTTCTACTCTGCAGTACTATGCATCATCAGGGCTTAGATAAAAAAGGCTCTTATCAGTCCATAGTTTAACCACTCCCCAAGGCTATGAAGTGCTTTGTCAATACCTTTCTCTCCCGCTTTCTAATTGTAAGAAAGTGCCTGTAGATGCTACAGTACTGTATAAAGACATATACACATGCTGCTACCATACACTTAACACAAATAAACACCACATCTAACTGCAGCATACTCCTTTCTTAACATTATAGAAACATAGTAGTTGTAATCAAAGCTTGCCATACACCTTCCGCTACCGATTACCTTAAATATCCAGCACTCCGAGACCTATAGAGACCTATAGATTTCATCCAGGCTGCGATGTTGTCTGTGTCTTCCTGTGAATCGCACTCTGTAAACATAATGGAATTGGATGTTTGAAAACTTCTTGTAGCTGCGGGTCCACTCACCACCTTCGCAGAAAAGAAACGTAAGGTCACTTGTACGCCCTCATCACAGTGTTTGTGTATGGTACGTAAGCAGCCACAGCTGTTTGAGGATGAAAGGCATAGAATTATTAGCTATTTTTAGGCTCTACAAAAACAATCGCTGAATTCAGATGATTAGGTAGCAGCAGTACTGCTCAAACACCTCAAAGTGGTACAAAATGTTTACACACCCATGCCCTAATTGTTGTGTACCTTATTTTGGAATTAGAGATTACAATTTAATCACCTACTGTTCTTTCAGTTTTACGGTAAATTATAGTCAGATGTACTTTGTTCCCCCACAAATGTCTATTATTTAATTAGCAGTATTTTAATTTGCTGGCATCATTTGTAACATATCATATAGGTTATGTTATGTTTTTTGAGAATGCTAAATGTTGCAAACAGATTGTCCAACCACTATTTACACTATAATACACAATTCCAGCACATGTCGCTTGGGGTTATTTTAGTGGGTAGACTTTAGCTGGATTCACACACAGAAATCAGATGCTACGGTCACAAGTGTGTATAAAACTATTGGTATTATTTGTATTTCCCTCAGCTTGTTAGTTTCAAAGGGAATGGCAGTTGCTGGAACAGCAAGTGAAACAGGAGCCCTTGATTTCTTGTAAGACGCTGATTGAATCAGACAGAATCTGGCAACCAGTTTAGCCTTGACTGTATCTCCAAGGTCATTGCACTTGAGAAATCTGTGGCTCCATCTGGGGACCTGTCTATACTGCATTGTTTGTTTGTTTTCCTATAAGTGATTAATGGACAGCTCTTTCTTCTCTTCATTTAAGCTGATCAAAATGATATGGTAACCTCTGAAGAACATTTCTCAGACTTGGTTATTATTTAATACAGTAGATATTGTATGTTGAGAAAATGGTTCGTTATGTTTGTAATCTGAAATTCAGCAAGGCTGGGACTATGGACTCTCAAGCTGTGCTCCCCTCTCCTGTTGTTGATTATAGAGTAGCATTGAAATGTTCCAGCTTATAAGAACATTTCTAGGACTTGCTTCATGTTAAATACAGTAGATAACTGTATCATTTCTCATTTCACACCGTAAAGAATGAGATGTTGAAAAAGGTGTGTTTTTATTTTCCTGCTCTGATTCTACACAATTAAGGTAACTGGATGTAGGTGTGAGATCGCATGCTTTTAAAATTGTTTGCTTAGCTGCTATTGTGCTTTGGCTAATGTAAGGGGCTATACTTTATCCTAGGTTGTATTTATTTTGTGCCCCTCGCAAATTATTGCAGTGCACTCATTGCTCTATTCAGTTAAACCTACAATGTAGTGTTTTATGCAATAGGAATAGCTTTTTCTTTTTCCTGTTGTTGAATACAATTGCAGTCTGGTTTCCAAGGACACCAGGCATTACTTCAGGAGGACTCAGTGTTACAGAATGTTCAGGAAGAAATGCTTTGTATAGAGCCCACATGCTTCTCTGGCAGGTAGGATAAAGTATCGTATCAGTGCTATACATCACTTTCCTATCTTGCAGCCCACTGAATAAGCCCCCTGATTGACTGCCCTCCCTCACAGCCAGGTATTTTTTCATTTTTCCGGGATCACGTGTATCTGACTAGCTGTGGTTGTTACATAGTTTGGTCACACTTTATATGGATAGTCCCATATCGATGATCTACAAATGGTCATACTATCAACAAACGATCAGTTGATAAGCAAATGCTTGCTAAGGTTACGGCGAGGTTCAGAATATGTGTTAAGGTAAGGTTTAAGGTTAGGGTGAGGGTTAAATGAGGCATATGTGTGTGTGTCTGTGCCTGCCTGCATACATGTCCATTTGTGTGTACCTTATAGCTAGCCCCTCTGTAAACACAGACTGACTAAACGTAGAAAGGACTATTTTGATTGATTGCGGCCTTTAGTCTGAGTTCAGCCAAGTTGTCCGTCTTTGTAGACCCCCCCCTTACTAGTAACACAAGCATCCCATCCTATTTTCGATGAGCCTTGCAAACTGTCAGTAGATAGCAGTACTTTAAATGACACCTGCTTATCCAAGCAAGCTTCAGTCCATGTTGTGAGGGCGAAATCAGTGATACCGCGACCGCAATAACTCTGTACATTGTTCAACATCCTTCACTCACAGCCCTATTCTTGTCGCAGGTTACCTAGCATTTTGTTCAAGGTTATGTGGAATCCTGGCCAACCGTAATAGTCTTTATTTGTTATGGACAACTAAATTGAATACTTGGCATATATGACTTTGAAATGAGAAGCGAGAAAGACAATGCCACATACTGCATAATAACAACTAATAAGGGAAAATTAAATTGCTTTTACTTGGCTAACTATTGTGACAACTTCCTGTATCAAATTTAATTGAAATTTAATTTGGGGACAATTGAAATGAATTCCATATCTCGGTATTAGACACCTTTGGAAAACACAGAAAGAAGTTTGAATAATAATTACTGTTGGGCACAGTGTAGCCAATTAATGTCAACAAGGGCTAATTTAACAAGTTGTCATGACATCATTCTTTCACAAATTAATCATCTGAAGCATGAAGAATTAATTACAGGTGATTCAGCTTGTAATTTAAATCTATTTTTCCCCCTCTCTAAAGACAATTTTGCAACCAGTACCCAATTAAGTATAAATTACATTATAAACTGGGTGGTTCGAGACCTGAATGCTGATTGGCTGAAAGCTGTGGAATTTCAGAACATATACCATGGGTATGACAAAACATGTATTTTTACTGCACTAATTACGTTGGTAACCAGTTTATAATGGCAATAAGGCACCTCCTTTTTGCATCGTGCAAAAACAGCCCTTAGCTGTGGTATATCGGCCATATACCAAACACCCTCGGGCCTTATTCCTTGAGTAAATCATGTTGTGCACTTTGAAACATTCCCAATTCTTGCAGTTACAAAACGTTAGATATCAGACACTGTACTCCTTCAAATTATATCATAAAGCACTGTTTCGGTTTTGAACACGGCCTATTGCGATTTCTTTTAATTTTCCTACAGCCATTTGGGTACTTATTTAACTACCGGGGCGGCAGGGTAGCCTAGTGGTTTGAGCGTTGGACTAGTAACCGGAAGGTTGCACGTTCAAACCGAGCTGACAAGGTACAAATCTGTCGTTCTGCCCCTGAACAGGCAGTTAACCCACTGTTCCTAGGCCGTCATTGAAAATAAGAATTTGTTCTTCACTGACTTGCCTAGTTAAATAAAGGTAAAATAAAAAAATCTAAATCAAAATTGTAAATAAATTCAAGGAATAGGATGTTGTGGCCAAGTTATGATCCACCAATTTTTCACATTTGTGTTCTTTCATCAGAAATGAATGCTTACGGCAACCTTTGTGTGTGTGTGTAAAATATTACTGTCCTCAGATTTAAAATGTATAGATTTGAGATATGTATTACAACGGGTTTTGTTGAAAAACGGTATATAGTATATCCGTTGTTTAGCTGAAATGTAATGTTCGTATCCTCTATATTTAACATATAGTTTCAAAATCTAGCCTCATTCCAGATGGCAGCCTATTCCATATACTGTACAGTGCACTACTTTTATATACAGTGGGGCAAAAAAAAGTATTTAGTCAGCCACCAATTGTGCAAGTTCTCCCACTTAAAAAGATGAGGCCTGTAATTTTCATCATAGGTACACTTCAACAATGACAGACAAAATGAGGGAAAAAAATCCAGAAAATCACATTGTAGGATTTTTCATCTTCAGTGCCCTTGCTGATGGAAGGAGGTTTTCACTCAAAACCTCACGATGCATGGCCCCATTCATTCTTTACTTTACACGGATCAGTCGTCCTGGTCCCTTTGCAGAAAAACAGCCCCAAAGTATGATGTTTCCACCCCCATGCTTCACAGTAGGTATGGTGTTCTTTGGATGCAACTCAGCATTCTTTGTCCTCCAAACATGACGAATTGAGTTTTTACCAAAAAGTTCTATTTTGGTTTCCTCTGACCATATGACATTCTCCCAATCTTCTTCTGGATCATCCAAATGCTCTCTAGCAAACTTCAGACGGGCCTGGACATGTACTGGCTTAAGCAGGGGGACACTTCTGGCACTGCAGGATTTGAGTCTCTGGCGGCGTAGTGTGTTACTGATGGTAGGCTTTGTTACGTTGATCCCAGCTCTCTGCAGGTCATTCACTTGGACCCCCCGTGTGGTTCTGGGATTTTTGCTCAGCGTTCTTGTGATCATTTTGACCCCACGGGGTGAGATCTTGCGTGGAGCCCCAGATCGAGGGAGATTATCAGTGGTCTTGTATGTCTTCCATTTCCTAATAATAAGTGGGAGAACTTGCACAATTGGTGGCTGACTAAATACTTTTTTGCCCCACTGTATTTAACGTCACTTAAAATCTATTTCAAGTGCATGCAGACACATTTGCATCTTTGCTCAAATCCATGTCATGGCTGACAATATTCCAGAAATGCATGGCTATGACACCTAGTCTACAGGGTGGCCAAAGTGGTTCTGAATTCAGCTTGGGGGGCTACCAAGCCAAAACATAGGCAGTGACATACAGTAAGCGCCAAAAGTATTGGGACAGTGTCATATTTGGGGGGGTTTGGCTCTGTACTCCAGCACTTTGGATTTGGAATTATACACTGACTCTGGGGTTAAGGTGCAGACTGTCAGCTTTAATTTGAGGATATTTTCATCGTTATCGGGTGAACTGTTTTTTAAATTACAGCACTTTTTGTACATGGCCCCCCCATTTTAGGTGACCAAATGTATTAGGACAAACTCACTTATGTGTATTAAAGTAGTCCAAAGTTTAGTATTTGGTCCCACATTCCTAGGGCGTGATAATTACATGAAGCTTGCTACGAACAAATATCACCCCCCCCAAAAAAAATATTTCTCACTCATCATTAAATATTCATTCAGGATGATCTGTAATCATGGTAGCGTCCACATTAATGCATACGTGTTTAGAAACATACAGTGCCTTGCGAAAGTATTCGGCCCCCTTGAACTTTGCGACCTTTTGCCACATTTCAGGCTTCAAACATAAAGATATAAAACTGTATTTTTTTGTGAAGAATCAACAACAAGTGGGACACAATCATGAGGTGGAACGACATTTATTGGATATTTCAAACTTTTTTAACAAATCAAAAACTGAAAAATTGGGCGTGCAAAATTATTCAGCCCCCTTAAGTTAATACTTTGTAGCGCCACCTTTTGCTGCGATTACAGCTGTAAGTCGCTTGGGGTATGTCTCTATCAGTTTTGCACATCGAGAGACTTTTTCCCATTCCTCCTTGCAAAACAGCTCGAGCTCAGTCAGGTTGGATGGAGAGCATTTGTGAACAGCAGTTTTCAGTTCTTTCCACAGATTCTCGATTGGATTCAGGTCTGGACTTTGACTTGGCCATTCAAACACCTGGATATGTTTATTTTTGAACCATTCCATTGTAGATTTTGCTTTATGTTTTGGATCATTGTCTTGCTGGAAGACAAATCTCCGTCCCAGTCTCAGGTCTTTTGCAGACTCCATCAGGTTTTCTTCCAGAATGGTCCTGTATTTGGCTCCATCCATCTTCCCATCAATTTTAACCATCTTCCCTGTCCCTGCTGAAGAAACGCAGGCCCAAACCATGATGCTGCCACCACCATGTTTGACAGTGGGGATTGTGTGTTCAGGGTGATGAGCTGTGTTGCTTTTACGCCAAACATAACGTTTTGCATTGTTGCCAAAATGTTCAATTTTGGTTTCATCTGACCAGAGCACCACACATGTTTGGTGTGTCTCCCAGGTGGCTTGTGGCAAACTTTAAACAACACTTTTTATGGATATCTTTAAGAAATGGCTTTCTTCTTGCCACTCTTCCATAAAGGCCAGATTTGTGCAATATACGACTGATTGTTGTCCTATGGACAGAGTCTCCCACCTCAGCTGTAGATCTCTGCAGTTCATCCAGAGTGATCATGGGCCTCTTGGCTGCATCTCTGATCAGTCTTCTCCTTGTATGAGCTGAAAGTTTAGAGGGACGGCCAGGTCTTGGTAGATTTGCAGTGGTCTGATACTCCTTCCATTTCAATATTATCACTTGCACAGTGCTCCTTGGGATGTTTAAAGCTTGGGAAATCTTTTTGTATCCAAATCCGGCTTTAAACTTCTTCACAACAGTATCTCGGACCTGCCTGGTGTGTTCCTTGTTCTTCATGATGCTCTCTGCGCTTTTAACGGACCTCTGAGACTATCACAGTGCAGGTGCATTTATACGGAGACTTGATTACACACAGGTGGATTGTATTTATCATCATTAGTCATTTAGGTCAACATTGGATCATTCAGAGATCCTCACTGAACTTCTGGAGAGAGTTTGCTGCACTGAAAGTAAAGGGGCTGAATAATTTTGCACGCCCAATTTTTCCGTTTTTGATTTGTTAAAAAAGTTTGAAATATCTAATAAATGTCGTTCCACTTCATGATTGTGTCCCACTTGTTGTTGATTCTTCACAAAAAAATACAGTTTTATATCTTTATGTTTGAAGCCTGAAATGTGGCAAAGGGTCGCAAAGTTCAAGGGGGCCGAATACTTTCGCAAGGCACTGTAAATATATATATTTTATAAGTATTCAAAATTTAACTGATGCATCCTGTTCCCATTGATCATCCTTGAGATGTTTCTACAACTTGATTGGAGTCCACCTGTGGTAAATTTAATTGATTGGACATGATTTGGAAATGCAAAGCAAAAAAACAAGCCACGACTTCGAAGGAATTGTCCGTAGAGCTTCGAGACAGGTTTGTGGTGAGCCACAGATCTGAGGAAGGGTACCAAAACATTTCTGCAGCACTGACACTCCCCAAGAACACAGTGGCCTCCATCATTCTTAAATTAAAGAAGTTTGGAACCACCAAAACACTTCCTAGAGCTGGCCGCTCAACCAAACAATTGGGGGAGAAGGGCTTTGGTCATGGAGGTAACCAAGAACCTGATGTTTACTCTGAGAGAGCTTCAGTTCCTCTGTGGGGATGGGAGAACCTTCCAGAAGGATAACCTGGCACAACCTATTGCTGTTGAGATGTTTTTCAGGAGCAGGAACTGGGAGACTATACAAGATCAAGGGAAAGATGAACGTAACAATGTACAGTGAGAACCTTAATGAAAACCTGCTCCAGAGCGCTTAGGACCTCAGACTCGGGCGAAGGTTCACCTTCCAACAGGACAATGCCCTTAAGTGCACAGCCAAGACAATGCAGGAGTGGCCTCGGAACAAGTCCCTGAATGTCCTTGAGTGGCCCAGCCAGAGGCCAGACTTGAACCAGATCGAACATCTCTGGAGAGACCTGATAATAGCTATGTAGCAACGCTCCCTATCCAACCTGACAGAGCTTGAGAGGATCTGCAGAGGAAAACGGGACAAAACTCCCCAAATAAAGGTGTGCCAAGCCTGTAGCGTCATAAAAGGCTGTAATCGCTGCCAACGGTGCTTCAACAAAATAAAGGGGTAAAGGGTCTGAATACTTATGTAAACATGATATTTCAGGTTTTTTGTTTTATACATTTGCAAACAATTCTCAAAACCTGTTGTGTGTAGATTGATAAGGGGAAAAATGATTTAATCAGTTTTAGAATAAGGCTGTAAAGTAACAAAATTTAAGGGGTCTAAATACTTTCCGAATGCACTGTATGTATTTGGATGACTCAACATTTTACACGTCAGCTACTACACTGAGTCAAATCGCTGCAGTTAGTTTCAGAATGGGTGGCAAGGAATAAATTAGTCCTAAATATTTCAAAAACTGAAAGCATTATATTTGGGACAAATCATTCACTATACTACCTAAATATTGTAATAAATAATGTGGAATTTAAGCAAATTCAGGTGACCAAAACTTCTTGGAGTAACCCTGGATTGTAAACTGTCATGGTCAAAACATGTTGATACAACAGTAGCTAAGATGGGGAGAAGTCTGTCCATAATAAAGCCCTGCTCTGCCTTTTTAACAACGCTATCAACAAGGCAGGTCCTACAGGCTCTAGTTTTGTCGCACCTGGACTACTATTCAGTCATGTGGTCAGGTGCCACAAAGAGGGTCGTCTGAAAATTACAATTGACTCAGAACAGGGCAGCATGGCTGGCCCTTAAATGTACACGAAGAGCTAACATTAATAATATGAATGTAAATCTCTCATGTCTCAAAGTGGAGGAGAGATTGACTTCATCACTACTTGTTTTTGTAAGAAATGTTAACATACTGAATACAACGAGGTGTCTGTTTATTTAAACTACTAACACACAGCTTGGACACCCATGCATACCCCACAAGATATGCAGCGAAAGGTCTCTTCACAATCCTCAAGTCAAGAACAGACTATGGGAGGCGCACAATACTACATAGAGCCATGGATACATGGAACTCTATTCCACATCAGGTAACTGATGCAAGCAGTAGAATTGGATTTAAAAAAACAGATAAAAATACACCTTATGGACCAGCGTCGACTGTGAAGAGACACACACAGACACACATACATATGACAAGACACGCACTATACACACACGTACACATGGATTTTGTATTGTAGATATGTGATAGTAGAGTGGTGGCCTGAGGGAACACTTAATGTGTTGTGAAAAGTGTTATGAAATGTAATGTCATTAAATATTTTTTAATGACATATATATTGTATATTGATGGGTATATTGATACACCATCCAAATTGTAATTAATAACTTCACCATGCTCTCCTACTCTACCAATAGTTGCCCTTTGCGAGGCATTGGAAAACCTCCCTAGTCTTTGTGGTTGAATCTGTTTTTTGAAATGCACTACTCGACTGAGGGACCTTAGATAGTTGTACAGAGATGAGATAGTCATTCAAAAATCATGTAAGCATGATTCAAATCAAATCAAATGTATTTGTCACATACACATGGTTAGCAGATGTTAATGCGAGTGTAGCGAAATGCTTGTGCTTCTCGTTCCGACAATGCAGTAATAACCAACGAGTAATCTAACCTCACAATTCCACAACTACTACCTTATACCCACAAGTGTAAAGGGATAAAGAATATGTACATAAAGATATATGAATGAGTGATGGTACAGAACGGCACTGACCTCGCCTTCTGGATGATAGCGGGGTGAACAGGCAGTGGCTCTGGTGGTTATTGTCCTTGATGATCTTTATGGCCTTCCTGTGACATCGGGTGGTGTAGGTGTCCTGGAAGGCAGGTAGTTTGCCCCCGGTGATGCGTTGTGCAGACCTCACTAACCTCTGGAGAGCCTTACTGTTGTGAGCGGAGCAGTTGCCGTACCAGGCGGTGATACAGCCCGACAGGAAGTTTGTGAGTGCTTTTGGTGACAAGCCAAATTTCTTCAGCCTGCTGAGGTTGAAGAGGCGCTGCTGCACCTTCTTCACAACGCTGTCTGTGTGGGTCGACTAATTCAGTTTGTCCGTGATGTGTACGCCGAGGATCTTAAAACTTACTACCCTCTCCACTACTGTCTCATCGATGTAGATAGGGGGGTGTTCCCTCTGCTGTTTCCTGAAGTCCACAATCATCTCCTTTGTTTTGTTGACGTTGAGTGTGAGGTTATTTTCCTGACACCACACTCCGAGGGCCCTCACCTCCTGCCTGTAGGCCGTCTCGTCGTTGTTGGTAATCAAGCCTACCACTGTAGTGTCGTCCGCAAACTTGATGATTGAGTTGGAGGCGTGCATGGCTACGTAGTCATGGGTGAACAGGGAGTACAGGAGAGGGCTCAGAATGCACCCTTGTGGGGCCCCTGTGTTGAGGATCAGCGGGGTGGAGATGTTTTGCCTACCCTCACCACCTGGGAGTGGCCCGTCAGGAAGTCCAGTACCCAGTTGTACAGGGTGGGGTCGAGACCCAGGGTCTCAAGCTTGATGACGAGTTTGGAGGGTACTATGGTGTTAAATGCTGAGCTATAGTCAATGAACAGCATTCTCACATATGTATTCCTCTTGTCCAGATGGGTTAGGGC
This sequence comes from Oncorhynchus masou masou, assembly GCF_036934945.1. Taxonomy (NCBI): domain Eukaryota; kingdom Metazoa; phylum Chordata; class Actinopteri; order Salmoniformes; family Salmonidae; genus Oncorhynchus; species Oncorhynchus masou. The sequence continues at coordinate 43,905,962 of NC_088222.1, forward strand.
AGTGTGGTTGAGATTGCATCGTCTGTTCCACATATTTGGGCGGTAAGCAAATTGGAGTCGGTCTAGAGTGTCAGGTAGGTTGGAGGTGATATGGTCCTTGACTAGTCTCTCAAAGCACTTCCTGATGATGGAAGTGAGTGCTGCGGGGCGGTAGCCATTTAGCTCAGTTACCTTAGCTTTCTTGGGAACAGGGACAATGGTGGCCCTCTTGAAGCATGTGGGGACAGCAGACTGGTATAAGGATTGATTGAATATGTCCATAAACACAACTGCCAGCTGGTCTGCGCATGCTCTGAGGACGCGACTGTGGATGCCGTCTGGGCCTGCAGCCTTGCGAGGGTTGACACGTTTAAATGTTTTCCTCACGTCGGCTGCAGTGAAGGAGAGTCGGCAGGTTTTGGTTGCGTGCCGTGTCAGTGGCACTGTATAGTCCTCAAAGCGGGCAAAAAAGTTATTTAGTCTGCCTGGGAGCAAGACATCCTGGTCCGTGACGGGGTTGGTTTTCTTTTTGTAATCCGTGATTGACTGTAGACCCTGCCACATACCTCTTGTGTCTGAGCCGTTGAATTGTGACTCTACTTTCTCTCTATACTGGCGCTTAGCTTGTTTGATTGCCTTTCGGAGGGAATAGCTACACTGTTTGTATTCGGTCATGTTTCCGGTCACCTTTCCCTGTTTAAAAGCAGTGGTTTGCGCTTTCATTTTCATGCGAATCCTGCCATCAATCCACGGTTTCTGGTTTTGGAATGTTTTAATCGTTGCTATGGGAACGGCATCATCAATGCACTATCTAATGAACTCGCTCACCGAATCAGCGTATTCGTCAATGTTGTTGTTGGACGCAATGCGGAACATATCCCAGGTCCACATGACCGAAGCAGTCTTGGAGCGTGGAATCAGATTGGTCGGACCAGCGTTGAACAGACCTGAGCGCGGGAGCTTCTTGTTTTAGTTTCTGTCTGTAGGCAGGGAGCAACAAAATGGAATCATGGTCCGCTTTTCCGAAAGGAGGCCGGGGGAGGGCTTTATATGCTTCGCGGAAGTTAGAATAGCAATGATCCAACGTTTTACCAGCCCTGGTTGCGCAATCGATATGCTGATACAATTTAGGGAGTCTTCTTTCACACAGAGTGAGTCAATGCAACTTATTATGTGAATTGTTAAGCACATTTTTACTCCTGAACTTAATGACTCAAGATATTTCAGCTTTTAATTTTTTTATTAATTTGTAAAAATTCCAAAAAACACAATTCCACTTTGACATGATGGGGCATTGGGTGTAGGCCAGTGACAAGAAATCAAAATGTAATACATTTTCAAATTCCAACTGTAACACAAAATGTGGAAATATTCAAGCGGTGTGAATACTTTCTGAAAGCACTGTATGTATAAGGCACTGCAATGAAAGTGGAGTGTGGAGAATCTTCAGGTAGAATTCTACAATTCCTCCACATAACAGAGGGACAGGCATCTCTACAACTCCCTGCTGTGCTATAACATTTAATAAACCAGTCACGTCTCTGTTATAAAACTTTACTGTGTGGCGTCAACAGAACTTGGAGTCATAAAAACCTTTACACAACATCCCCTTGCTTGTTCCCAAACATGCAGCCGCTTAACCCAACATGGCCACCATCAAAGATGGCTATCACTGACTGTCTCCCCTCTGTGCAGTTTGGGGATGAGCACAACTTTGTGACAGTGAAGGATTGGGGCACTGCGAGTCCTTCCCTGTGCAATATTAATCAATCTCCAGTTCAATCATTTCAGGGTTAGGGCGCATATTAATCTTGAGAGAGTCTGGGTGAGTGACAGTACGACCTAGGATTCAGGCAGTTATGAACAACGCAACCAATGCCCCGGTAGCTTGGGGTGGGGTCGGGAGAAGCCGGTGTTGCATCAGGTCAGAGACGACCTTCATTATTTACAATGTGCGGTTAAAAACTGAGGTCAGACAGATTGTAGGGTTATTTTTTTGTTATGATAAAAGCCTCCCTACCTCCCCACCACTGCCACGTATTTAGACAGAACAATTGTCAACAATTGTCACAAAGGAACATTTCAAATGTAAAAAAATCAAATATTATATTTGAACAGGCAGAATTCCAGATCTGTTTATCGAGCAGCTGTATGAGGCTCACACAAACGGTAACATCCTGGATTAAACAGAATAGGATTTGACCCATACTCATATCTGCATAAACCTTATAAGATAATACTATTGAAATTGGTCTGCAACATTCAAGGCCAACATTCCTGGAATACAGAAGCATTGAAATACTATACATAAGATCCAGAACCATGTCTCTATATATATGGCTCTGAAATAAACGATACAAAGACTTCATTACAATTCAATGGTTGCTTATGAGAACATTCAATATTCCAAGATAAATGTTGTTCTGTTCGAGACAGATTCAAATTTTCTTCGCCCGTATTTGTTTCAAATATACTGCCTGCAGGCAGTGAATGGACATCAGAACAACCTCATTTCCACAATGCACTAACCACTTCTCACATTGCCTAAACCTCAGAGGCACTTACATGAAGAAAGGTACTTTTCGAAAGAGGAACTCAAATATTACCCCCAATACCACACACTGTGGCCCCAAGCATCTCCAGGAATACTCCTGAGTGTCAGAGTAAAAAGCGCAAAGATAGTGTTTGCATACCAATGAGATCGTTTTAATCCCAAACTCAAACCATATCTGATAGGGTTTGCCCAATTTTGTCTATGGGGGCAGTTTTAAGTAAGATGTTTGATAGTCATATCCCATCTCTCTGGTCTACCTACCCTCCCTGTTGAGAATAGACCCCATTTAAAGCCTAAATTAGGACGGTGTGAACATTACTGTACCTAATACTGTTAATGGGCAAACTATTGGAAGAAAGTGACGCATGCACTTCTTTTCTGAGTTCTATTAACAGAAACGTTAACTCATAGGAAAGACCAGCAAAATGTACACCAGATTAAAAATTATTGTTGTAATGACATAGTAACTACATTTGAACAGCTAACATTTGATAATACATGGGAATTAAATAGTTAACAGAGCTATTCAATACTCCTATGTAAAAGGCACTGACAAATACATTTCTTCCTACCAACTCTGATCTTTGTTGAAGCTGGTTATATGAAGGACCATTTCTCAGTCTGTGCCAAGGTTAGAGTATTGTACCTTCCCAAGTAGGACATTATTTTTCAAATTGTTCACTAAATAGGCAAATATGTTCGATAGTTGATAATGCATGCTCTTCAAGTACAGTCTTCGGCTTAGGTCAAAAGGACCCTATCTCTTAAGATGGGACAACTGTAGGATAACAATGCAGCAGACCTTCCAATGAAATGGAAAAAAGGGTGAGTGTCTTGTCGTATTAATGTGAGAGCTGAAATTCTCTTCCATGCCTGAAGCTATTTGCTTCATTCTGGATGGCAGCCATCTTTATGAGGTCATCTTGCATGTCCATAGCATAATGATTTCACACCTTCACTGGAGCAGCCGCTCTGATTGCACTGTATATCACTTGAACAGCAATTTGTTGACTAAGAGGGAAAATGATAGGCAAATGCCATAGCCCTGCAATAATTTCAAGATCACAAAAAGTGTTTTTGATGAAAGGGCAGTGTAGTCTTGTTTCTTGATGCAGCACAGAGCTGATCTTGGACTGAGTAGAGCTGATGTTAGAAGGAATGAACATCCATCAAGTTTTATTTGCAGTAGGTCTCTTAGGTTTTCTCAAGACCGCCGATTGAGTTTAGCATTGAATTGTCGTACTTTATAATCAGTTTAAACACAACTGCTACTATATTGTAGCATACAGTCCATTTGGAAAGTATTCAGACCCCTTGACTTTTTCCACATTTTATTACGTTACAGCCTTATTCTAAAATGTATTAAATATGTATTTTTTCCTACTCAATCTACACACAGTACCCCATAATGACAGAGTGAAAACTGGTTTAAAGACATTTTCGCAAATGTACTAAAAATATATAAAAAAACAGAAATAACTTTTTTACATAAGTATTCAGAATCTTTGCTATGAGCCTTGAAATTGAGCTCAGGTGCATACTGTTTCCATTGATCATCCTTGAGATCTTTCTACAACTTGATTTGAGACCACTTGTGGGAAATTAAATTGACTGGACATGATTTGAAAAGGCACACACCTGTCTAAATAAGGTCCCACAGTTGACAGTGTATGTCAGAGCAAAGACGGGAGAAGGGCCTTGGTCAGGGAGGTGACCAAGACCCCGATGGTCATCCAGAGTTCCTCTGTGGAGAAGGGCGAACCTTCCAGAAGGATAACCATCTCTGCAGCACTCCACCAATCAGGCCTTTATGGTAGAGTGGCCAGACGGAAGCCACTCCTCAGTAAAAGGCACATGACAGACCACTTGGAGTTTGCCAAAAGGCACCTAAAGAACACCCAGACCATGATAAACAAGACTCTCTGGTCTGATGAAACAAATAATGCCAAGCGTCACGTCTGGAGGAAGCCAGGCACCGCTCATCACCTGGCCAATACCATTCCTGAAGCATGGTCGTGGCAGCATAATGCTGTGGGGATGTGTTTCAGCGGCAGGGACTGGGAGACTAGTCAGGGTCGGGGGAACGATGAACGGAGCAAACTACAGAGAGATCCTTGATGAAAACCTGCTCCAGAGCGCTCAGGACCTCAGACTGGGGTGAAGGTTAATCTTCCAACAGGACAACAACCCTAAGCACACAACCAAGACAACGCAGGAGTGGCTTCGGGACAAGTCTCTGAATGTCCTTGAGTGGCCCAGTCAGAGCCCGGACTTGAACAAAATAATTACATTTTTACATTTGCAAAAAAGATCTAAAAACCTGTTTTTGCTTTGTCATTATGGGGTATTGTGTGTAGATTGATGAGGGGGGGGGAAATAATTTAATCAATTTTAGAATAAGGCTGTAACGTAACAAAATGTGAAAAAAGTGAAGGGGTCTGAATAATTTCCGAATGCACTGTATATCCTTTTAACAGAATATATGACTTTTAAGCAATGATCTCATGTTTGAACAAACATAGTTCACACCTGGCTGTGATGGCAAGTAGATCACCAAAAGGATGCCACAATGCTAATAAAGACAAATAAACAATTTCTGGAACATTGCCACGAAAACAGTCAATCATAGTATTAAATGTTCCACTATAGGCTTACTAATAGAGAGACTAATATGACTGCTACAGTGTAATAGTTGATATCCTTTATCATGTTAGTGCAACAGTTTATAGCCTTTTCTCCAATATACTCTTTTAGATATCCATGTCTTGCCACGTTCACTGCTTCCTTCAGGCATTTCCGCTGAAAGAGAGGCAGAGAATAGAAGAAGAATGATATATATTTACTTGCGGTTTTGCTATTGATAAGGATAATAAACCCGTCCTTCAGGCTTTTTGACTCCTCCTTGTCAGAGACATTGAGAAAATTGAAAGGGCTTCAATGCATCCTCAGTTCTGTCCTAAAAAAGTTTGTAAGCACATTGGTACCTACATCAGATACTTTTGGCTGGTGGAAGAAAAATTGTTTAATGTTGCCATCGGAGCTATTAAAATATACACTTCTGAAAGATTGTCTGTTGGTAATGTTTATTCCCTCTGTTGACAGGAAGAGGAAAATACTGTCAGCCTACACTTCATAGGCTGAAATGCATCTTTCATATTAATTGACATTAAAACGATGAAGATTTTAATAATTGCTTACATTGACTCTGTGAACATACTTTGATGCCACTATAATGCCGCCTTTGCTGTCATGGAATGAATCTATCGTAATATATCTATCTTAGCAATAGACAAGAACATTGTTTTGTCCTTTGAGAATATTCAAAACTCCACGATTTCAAATGTACTACTTAAATTGTGAACTTGAAGGAAAATGTTTCAAATGGGATGATGACCTCCAGCTTTAATAAAAGTGACTTGCGTTGACTCTTGTGAGCAAATCAGGTTGACGCAAAGTCAATCTACAAAGTATTCAGAAACCTTGACTTTTTCCAAATTTTGAAACATTACAGCCTTATTCTCAAAATGATTAAATCATTTTTTTCCATGTCAGCAACCTACACACAATACCCCATAATGATAAAACTAAAAGGTTTTTATTTTTGCAAATAAAAAAGTATTCAGACCCTATACTCAGTACTTTGTTGAAGCACCTTTGGAACCAACTACAGCCTCAAGTGTTCTTGGGTATAATGCTACAAGCTTGGCACACCTGCATTTGGAGAATTTTTCCCATTCTTCTCTGCAGATCATCTCAAGCTCTGTGAAGTTGTATGGGGAGCGTCATTTTCAGGTCTCTCCAGAGATGTTCGATCTGGTTCAAGTCCGGGATCTGGCTGGGCCACTCAAGGACATTTAGAGACTTGACCCGAAGCTACGCCTGCGTTGCCTTGGCTGTGCGCTTAGGAATGTTGTCCAGTTGGAAGGCAAGTCTGAGGTCCTGAGCGCTCTGGAGCAGATTTTCATCAAGGATCTTTCTGCACTTTGCTCTGTTCATCTTTCCCTCAATCCTCACTCGTCTCCAAGTCCCTCCCACTGAAAAGCATCCCCACAGCATGATGCTGCCACCGCCATGCTTCACCGTAGGGGTGGTGCCAGGTTTCCTCCAGATGTGTTTCTTGGAATTCAGGCCAAAGAGTTCAGTCTTGGTTTTATCAGACCAGATAATCTTGTTTCTCATGGTCTGAGAGTCCTTTATGTGCAAACTCCAAGTGGGCTGTCCAAGTGTGCCTTTTAATGTGGAGAGACTTCCTTCGGGCCACTCTACCATAAAAGGCCTGATTGGTGGTGCTGCAGAGATGCTTGTCCTCCTGGAAGGTTCGCCCATCTGCACAGAGGAACTCTGGAGCTCTGTCAGAGTGACCATCAGGTTCTTGGTCACCACCCTGACCAAGGCCCTTCTCCTCAGCTAGCTCAGTTTGGCCGGGCGGCCAGCTCTATGAAGAGTCTTGGTATTTCCAAACTTCTTCCATTTAAGAATGATGGAGGCAACTGTGTTCTTGGAGACCGTCAATGCTGCAGAATTGTTTTGGTACCCTTCCCCAGATATTTTCCTTGACACAATCCTGTCACAGAGCTCTATGGACAATTCCTTCAACCTCATGGCTTGGTCTTTTCTCTGACATGCACTATCAACTGTGGGACCTTACATAGACAGGTGTGTGCCTTTCCAAATCATGTTCAATCAATTTAATTGATCACAGGTGGACTCAAGGGATGATCAATGGAAACAGGAAGCACCTGAGCTCAATTTCAAAACTCAAAGCAAAGGTTCTGAATACATATGTAAATAAGGTATTTCTGTTTTCTATTTTTAATGCAATAAAATTTGCAAAAAATTCTAAAGACCTATTTTCACTTTGTCATTATGGAGTATTGTGTGTAGATTGATGAGGAAATGTTTTTATTTGATCAATATTAGAATAAGGTTGTAACGTAACAAAATGTGGACAGTGGGAAGGGGTCTGAATACTCTCCAGATGCTAAGTTAAATGAGATCTATGAGGGTTGGACTTAAGTCAAATTTAGCAAATGTCCTTTCCTGGTATCATTGGAACTACATAGATCTTATCTTTCACCATTCTCCAACCATTCTTCAATATTAAGATTGTTTGGAATCTGTGCATGGTATCTCTGCATGGTACCCTTCTCTGCTTGTCCCTCCGTGAACCCTCTGTGATTCACCATCGTTGTTAAATGCTAGTTATTTTGTTGCTTTGACAAAGTTATTTCTTAAGAGTGATTAGTTATTCATTTACGTATGTCACTCATTTTCAGGTCAAACCTGTTTTTTTATAGAAACATTGAACATCTAATAGTCAAATAATAGTGTAAAAGCAGGTGAGCTGGTTCTACTCTTTTTGTCCATTTTCTGGTGTTTTCTGGTGGAAAACTGAGCTGGTCGGGCATAACACGTCAAACCTGTTACCCATAGATAGACAGGCTACACTACAAAACACAACAATCCTGTTACCCATAGATAGACAGGCTACACTACAAAACACGTCAATCCTGTTACCTGTAGATAGACAGGCTACACTACAAAACACATAAATCCTGTTACACATAGATCGACAGGCTACACTACAAAACATTATATTCTATCTAAAACCCTCCATGTAAGGTTTCTCAAAGAACCCCCTGTATATGGTTCTACCTAGAACCCTCTATGAACGGTTCCACTAGCCTTATTAGCCATAACATTTTTATTATTTATGACAGTATATTACATATACACTATATATACAAAAGTATGTGGACACCACTTCAAATTAGTGTATTTGGCTATTTCAGGCACACCCGTTGCTGTTGGTGTATAAAATCAAGCACAACGCCATGTAAGCTCTATAGACAAACTTTGGCAGTAGAATGGCCCCTTAGTTCCAGTGAAGGCAAATCTTAACGCTACAGCATACAATGACATTCTACATGATTCTGTGCTGCCAACTTTGTGGCAACAGTTTGGGGAAAGCTATTTGCTGTTTCAGCATGACAATGTCCCCAGTGCAAGGGGCATCGCTGCAGTACATGGTTCGAATCCAAGCTGCATCACATCCAGACGTGATTGTGCACCACACCCTTGGGACTCCCAATCGGCCCAGCATCTTCTGGGTTTGGGTTGTCATTGTAATTAATAATTTGTTCTTAACTGACTTGACTAGTAAAAAAAATATCTCTGTTTTTTGAATCCCCATCGAACACCTTTGAGATGAATTGGAATGCCGACTCCGAGCCAGGCCTAATTGCCCGACCTCACTAATGCTCTTGGGACTGAATGGAAGAAAGTCCCCGCAGCAATGTTCCAACATCTAGTGGAAGGCCTTCGCCGGAAGAGTGGAGGTTGTTACAGAAGCAAAGGGGGACCATCTACATATTAATGCCCATGATTTCGGAATGAGATGTTCGACGAGCAGGTGTCCACATACTTTTTGTCATGTAGTGTATCATAAGGCCTTGCTTTGAGGGCCTTGTTATACCCAAACACAGCGGTGTTAGGAACGTCTTGGTTTACAGGCCACATCATGCAGAAAGTCACATTATACTGTCGTGCAAAGTGATGTGTGATTCCTATTGGAATACAGCCAGAGTTAGGGTATCCAACATGTGGAATTGTTAATCACCCGCAATCTGCATTCAGAATGATTGCCAGGGTTAAGAACCTTGAATACTAAGACCACCTCAATCATCTGAACTGGATCCACTATCTCAGTAACGGTTGCAATAAGTGCAGTTACTAACCGAATGAATTAGTTTAGAAAACTGTATGTTTTTTATCTTTGTGTTGTATACAATTAATCAACCCATCAATGTACATGCAGAAACACAAATATTATATTAAAACAAACAATTCTGAAAATATCCCTGCAATAGAGCATGCTGGGAAATATTTTTTATAGTTTTATGTAGAACCCTTCTTACATTCCAAAGAAGACTTCCAAAGAATCATAAAAGAGCCTTTTCTTCCAAAAATGTCTCTTGGGCTGTTAAAGGTTCTAAGTAGAACCCTTGTCTTCCAAATAGGGTTCTTTAGATCAAAACGGTTATTGGTAGAACCCTATCCCTCATAAAAGAGCCTTTTCTTCCAAAAATGTCTCTTGGGCTGTTAAAGGTTCTAAGTAGAACCCTTGTCTTCCAAATAGGGTTCTTTAGATCAAAACGGTTATTGGTAGAACCCTATCCCTCCGCAAAGAACCCTTTTGGAAACCTTTTTTCTAAGAGCGTAGAAATGTTTTAACAATCAAATGTCAGAAGTTAGTTTAACAAATAACAATATAGGGGAGTGAAAAAGTAAAAATATGGTAGTATGGTGTTTATGGAAGTAGATGATATCAGGACACTTATGCAATATACTCTCTCAGGCCTCTTGGACGACTTCAGAGATAAGAAAATGTTTAACCCCATTTTTATTCTCAATGCCATAATGTTCCTTTAAATTGCCATTTGTAATTGTGCCCCCCAGTCTTTCATATAACAGTGCTCTGCAATTGGTTAGCCTAAGAAAATAACATAGTGGGCAGGCCATTTGCCTGTTACAAATATGCTGGAAAGCAATAATCTTTTATTGAGTTAATATAATCAAATATGGAAATGTTAGCGACAGTAAGAGAGAAATGTGGTTTCGGCTTCACAAACAAGTAACTTAAAACTTTGCCAAATAACTTAATCTATTTACACGTAAGAAGTTAAATTAAATATGGACAATATCAAATTTCATTACCATGACCACAAATCTTTTCCAAAGGGATAACTGTCTGAAAGAATTGTGAAACATATTTCTGCATGTCGAGTGCATGTCATTGTGGGCTCTCTTGGCTTTTTACTTCATTGTCTTTTGGTTGAGATTGTATTTGTTATTGTCTCAGTGAAAGTGGCGGAGAGAGTGGTTGAGGAATGAAACATGTCAGACTGTCGCCTGTGGAAATTCCAGAGTAGTCAGTTGTGTGTGTGTGTGTGATGAGCCTCCTAACAGGCAGACTTAAGATAGTCTGCCTACAGTACATGGTGATTATAGAGTATCACAGTATGAGTCATAATACCCATTAAACCTAGCAGTCAAACATGGCAATAGTTCTAATTGTTTTTCCACCATTCATTTTTCTCATAGGGGATTTTATAAACACTTCCAATAAGAGCTGTGTTTTGTATAGGCTTAGCCTGGCGGGATGTTTTGATAACTGTGTAAATCGCTCTCATAAAAGGTGACTTTAATCAATATATTTGCCTGTGTTTACCGCCCACCCCCAAATATGAAATGCTAAATAGCTGCTAATGTGGCTATCATATAGAAGTACAAATGCCTGTCTCAAGCTTCTCGTCACTCACCAGGGCCTTGGGGATCTGGATGAGACTGCAGAAGGTAAGGATCTCGGAATTAATTTAGCTAAATTAAGTAATTAATACAGTTGTTTAAATTGACAGTTGTAAATGTACACAATACCTGTCTATCTAGCTAGCTAGCTCATGGTCAGATAGTTAGCAACATTAGCCTGCCTCGATGACTACTTTAGCCATCTATTTGTCTAGACATTTAAATGTGTTAGAAATTCATACAAACAAGTTTAGCTTTCTTTGGCTTTATAAACCAACAGTCTAGCTAGCTAACTTAGATGGTGTTCTTGGTGTTCTTGATAATGTTTATTTGTGTCTGTGGGTAAGGGTAAGGGATGGGAAGCCAATGGGTGTGCCTGAGTCTTATCAACTCTCAACTAGGTAAGCTGTTTCAACCTGGAACACAGCTGCTAAGATGGTGCCGACAGACATGGAAGCTCTGCTTCTAGCTCCTAAGCATCTTAGTTTTTTTGTGCGTTATTTCTTACATTATTAACCCAGAATGTTTTTTTGTTATTATACACAGCTACTCAACTTTACGAAATGCATACAAGGCCCTCCCCCGCCCTCCCTTTGACAAATCTGATCATGACTCCATTTTGCTCCTCCTTTCCTATTCTGCAGAAACTCAAACAGGAAGTACCTGTGCTAAGGTCTATTCAACGCTGGTCTGACCAATTGGAATCCATGCTTCAAGATTGTTTTGATCACGCGGACTGGGATAAATCAAATCAAATCAAATTGTATTGTATTTGTCACATACACATGGTTAGCTAATGTTAATGCGAGTGTAGCGAAATGCTTGTGCTTCTAGTTCCGACAATGCAGTAATAACCAACAAGTAATCTAACTAACAATTCCAAAACTACTGTCTTATACACAGTGTAAGGGGATAAAGAATATGTACATAAAGATATATGAATGAGTGATGGTACAGAGCAGCATAGGCAAGATACAGTAGATGGTATCGAGTACAGTATATACATATGAGATGAGTATGTAAACTTAGTGGCATAGTTAATGTGGCTAGTGATATATGTATTACATAAGGATGCAGTAGATGATATAGAGTACAGTATATACGTATACATATGAGATGAATAATGTAGGGAATGTAAACATTATATTAGGTAGCATTGTTTAAAGTGGCTAGTGATATATTTTACATCATTTCCCATCAATTCCCATTATTAAAGTGGCTGGATTTGAGTCAGTGTGTTGGCAGCAGCCACTCAATGTTAGTGGTTGCTGTTTAACAGTCTGATGGCCTTGAGATAGAAGCTGTTTTTCAGTCTCTCGGTCCCAGCTTTGATGCACCTGTACTGACTTCGCCTTCTGGATGATAACGGGGTGAACAGGCAGTGGCTCGGGTGGTTGTTGTCCTTGATGATCTTTATGGCCTTCCTGTAACATGTGTAGTGTAGGTGTCCTGGAGGGCAGGTAGTTTACCGCCGGTGATGCATTGTGCAGACCTCACTACCCTCTGGAGAGCCTTACGGTTGTGGGCGGAGCAGTTGCCGTACCAGGTGGTGATACAGCCCGCCAGGATGCTCTCGATTGTGCATCTGTAGAAGTTTGTGAGTGCTTTTGGTGACAAGCTGCGCCTTCTTCTCGATGCTGTCTGTGTGAGTGGACCAATTCAGTTTGTCTGTGATGTGTATGCCGAGGAACTTAAAACTTACTACCCTCTCCACTACTGTTCCATCGATGTGGATAGGGGGGTGTTCCCTCTGCTGTTTCCTGAAGTCCACAATCATCTCCTTAGTTTTGTTGACGTTGAGTTTGAGGTTATTTTCCTGACACCACACTCCGAGGGCCCTCACCTCCTCCCTGTATGCCGTCTCGTCGTTGTTGGTAATCAAGCCTACCACTGTTGTGTCGTCCGCAAACTTGATGATTGAGTTGGAGGCGTGCGTGGCCACACAGTTGTGGGTGAACAGGGAGTACAGGAGAGGGCTCAGAACGCACCCTTGTGGGGCCCCAGTGTTGAGGATCAGTGTGGTGGAGATGTTGTTGCCTACCCTCACCACCTGGGGGCGGCCCGTCAAGAAGTCCAGTAACCAGTTGCACAGGGCGGGGCTGAGACCCAGGGTCTCGAGCTTGATGACGAGCTTGGAGGGTACTATGGTGTTAAATGCCGAGCTGTAGTCGATGAACAGCATTCTCACGTAGGTATTCCTCTTGTCCAGATGGGTTAGGGCAGTGTGGTTGAGATTGAATTGTCTGTGGACCTATTTGGGCGGTATGCAAATTGGAGTGGGTCTAGGGTGTCAGGTTGGGTGGAGGTGATATGGTCCTTGACTAGTCTCTCAAAGCACTTCTTGATGACGGAAGTGAGTGCTACGGGGCGGTAGTCGTTTAGCTCAGTTACCTTAGCTTTCTTGGGAACAGGAACAATGGTGGCCCTCTTGAAGCATGTGGGAACAGCAGACTGGTATAGGGATTGATTGAATATGTCCGTAAACACACCAGCGCAAGCTCTGAGGGCGTGGCTGGGGATGCCGTCTGGGCCTGCAGCCTTGCGAGGGTTAACACGTTTAAATGTTTTACTCACCTCGGCTGCAGTGAAGGAGAGTCCGCATGTCTTCGTTGCAGGCCGTGTCAGTGGCACTGTATTGTCCTCAAAGCAGGCAAATAAGTTATTTAGTCTGCCTGGGAGCAAGACATCCTGGTCCGTGACTGGGCTGGTTTTCTTTTTGTAGTCCGTGATTGACTGTAGACCCTGCCACATACCTCTTGTGTCTGAGCCGTTGAATTGAGATTCTACTTTGTCTCTATACTGACGCTTAGCTTGTTTGATAGCCTTGCGGAGGGAATAGCTGCACTGTTTGTATTCGGTCATGTTACCAGTCACCTTGCCCTGATTAAAAGCAGTGGTTCGCGCTTTCAGTTTCATCCGAATGCTGCCATCAATCCACGGTTTCTGGTTAGGGAATGTTTTAATCGTTGCTATGGGAACGACATCTTCAACGCACGTTCTAATGAACTCGCACACCGAATCAGTGTATTCGTCAATGTTGTTATCTGACGCAATACAAAACATATCCCAGTCCACGTGATGGAAGCAGTCTTGGAGTGTGGAATCAGCTTGGTCGGACCAGCGTTGAACAGACCTCAGCGTGGGAGCTTCTTGTTTTAGTTTCTGTCTGTAGGCAGGGATCAGCAAAATGGAGTCGTGGTCAGCTTTTCCGAAAAGAGGGCGGGGCAGGGCCTTTTATGCGTTGCGGAAGTTAGAATAACAATGATCCAAGGTTTTGCCAGCCCTGGTTGCGCAATCGATATGCTGATAAAATTTAGGGAGTCTTGTTTTCAGATTAGCCTTGTTAAAATCCCCAGCTACAATGAATGCAGCCTCAGGATGTATGGATTCCAGTTTGCAAAGAGTCAAATAAAGTTCGTTCAGAGCCATCGATGTGTCTGCTTGGGGGGGAATATATACGGCTGTGATTATAATCAAAGAGAATTCTCTTGGTAGATAATGCGGTCGACATTTGATTGTGAGGAATTATAAATCAGGTGAACAGAAGGATTTGAGTTCCTGTATGTTTCTGTGATCACACCACGTCTCGTTAGCCATAAGGCATACGCCCCTGCCCCTCTTCTTACCAGAGAGATGTTTGTTTCTGTCGGCGCGATGCGTGGAGAAATGCTTGGAGAAACCCGCTGTCTGCACCGCCTCCGATAGCGTCTCTACAGTGAGCCATGTTTCCGGGTATGTACCGGGTAGCCGCTTATTTGTCACATGTGCCAAATACAACAGGTGTAGACCTTATAGTGAAACGCTTACTTACAGGCCCTTAACCAACAATGCAGTTTTAAGAAAATACCCCCCAAGAAGTAAGCGATAAGAAAAACAAATCATTAAAGAGCAGCAATAATTAACAATAGCGGGGTTATATACAGGGGGTACCGGTACAGAATCAATATGTCAATGTGCGGGGGCACCGGTGTCGAGGTAATTATGTACATGTAGGTAGAGTTATTAAATTGGCTATGCATAGATAATAACAGAGAGTTGCCACAACGTAGGGGGGAGGGATGCAAGTAGTCCGGGTGTTTAGTCTCAGGGTCCTTAGCTTAGTGATGAGCTTTGAGGGCACAATGGACAAGGGTTCTTAGCTTAGTGATGAGCTTTGAGGGCACAATTTTTTTCCCCTCTGTTTACACATTTAACATGCTGATGGAATTTAGGTTAAACTGATTTAAGTTTCCCTGCATTAAAGTCCCCGGCCACTAGAAGCGCCGCCTCTGGATGAGCGTTTTCCTGTTTGCTTATGGCGGAATACAGCTCATTGAGTGTGGTTTTAGTGCCAGCCTCAGTCTGTGGTGGTATGTAGACAGCTACAAAAAATACAGATAAACTCTCTAGGTAGTTAGTGTGGTCTACAGCTTATCATGAGATACTCTACCTCATGCGAGCAAATCCATGAGACTACCTTAGATATCGTGCACCAGCCATGGCTTACAAATATGCATAGGCCCCCGCCCCATGTCTTACCAGAGGCTGCTGTTCTATCCTGCTGATAGAGTGTATAACCCACCAGCTGTATGTTCTTAATGTCGTTGTTCAGCCATAAGATATTACAGTTTTTAATGTCCCGTTGGTAGGATATTCGTCCTTTCAGTTGGTTGCATTTATGTTCCAGCAATTGAACGTTAGCTAGCAGAACGGAAGGCAAGGGCAAGGGCATCCTGATCTCTTTCTGCGAAACTTATGTTTCCTTTTCCAGCGAATCACGGGGATCTGGGTCTGGCCGGGTGTCTTGTATATCCCTCGCATCCGACTCTTGAATAAGAACTCCTCATCCAATTTGAGGTGAGTAATCCCAGTGTTGATGTTCAGGAGCTCTTTTCGGTCATAAGAGATGGTAGCAGCAACATTATGTCCAAAAGTTACGAACAACGTAAAAAACTTTCTTTTTTTTACGTAAAAACATTTTTTTTTTTAAATAGCATGGTTGGTTAAGAGCCAATAAAACGGCAGCCCTCCCCTCTGGCGCCATCTTAATCATCACTGCTACCTTACCTTACCTGACACACTAGACCCACTTCAATTTGCTTTACTGCCCTAATAGATCCACCGACGATGCAATCAAAATCGTACTGCATATTGCCCTATCCCATCTGGACAAATCAAATCAAATTTTATTGCTGACATACACATAAACTCAGCAAAAAAAGAAACGTTTTCTCACTATCAACTACGTTTATTTTCAGCAAACTTAACATGTGTAAATATTTGTATGAACATAACAGGATTCAACAACTGAGACATAAAATGAAAAAGTTCCACAGACACGTGACTAACAGAAATGGAATGATGTGTCCCTGAACAAAGGGGGGTCAAAATCAAGAGTAAAAGTCAGTATCTGGTGTGGCCACCAGCTGCATTAAGTACTGCAGTGCGTCTCCTCCTCATGGACTGCACCAGTTCTTGCTGTGAGATGTTACCCCACTCTTCCACCAAGACACCTGCATGTTCTCGGACATTTCTGGGGGAATGGCCCTAGCTCTCCACCTCCGATCCAACAGGACCCAGACGTGCTCAATGGGATTGAGATCCGGGCTTTTCGCTGGCCATGGCAGATCACTGACATACCTGTCTTGCAGGAAATCACTCACAGAACGAGCAGTATGGCTGGTGGCATTGTCATGCCGGAGGGTAATGTCAGGATGAGCCTACAGGAGGTAGGAGGATGTCTTCACTGTAACACACAGCGTTGAGATTGCCTGCAATGACAAGCTCAGTCCAATGATGCTGTGACACACCACCCCAGATCATGACGGACCCGCCACCTCCTAATAAGTCCCAGTACAGAGTACATGCTTCAGTGTAAACGCTCATTCCTTATAAATAAACAGAAAACGTAATCCTCACCCTGGTGAGACAAAACCGCGACTATTGCGTACAGTCTGAGCACTGATGGAGGGATTGTGAATTCCTGGTGTAACTCGGGCAGTTGTTGTTGACATCCTGTACCTGTCCCACAGGTGTGATGGTCGGATGTACCAATCCTGTGCAGGTGGTCGACCACTGCAAGGACGATCAGTTGTCCGTTCTGTCTTCCTGTAGCACTGTTTTGGGCGTCTCACAGTACAAACATTGCAATTTATTGCCCTGGTCATATCTGCAGTCCTAATGCCTCCTTGCAGCATGCCTAAGGCACTTTCAAGCAGATGAGCACGGACCCTGGACATCTTTCTTTTGGTGTTTTTCAGAGTCAGTAAAAAGGCCTCTTTAGTGTCCTTAATTGCCTATCGTCTGTAAGCTGTTAGTGTCTTAACGACCGTTCCACAGGTGATGTTCATGAATTGTTTATGGTTAATTGAAGCATGGGAAACAGTGTTTAAACCCTTTACAATGAAGATCTGTGAAGTTATTTGGATTTTTACGAATTATCTTTATCTTTTTATTATGGGTATAGCAAAATGCTTGTGCAAAGTTGCTTAGGAGCTAGAAGTAAAGCTTCCATATATTTCAGCGCCATCGTTCAATCTTGTGATGAGGAATACCTCCGTAAGAATGCTGTTCATTGACAATAGTTCAGCCTTTTTTGGTATTTTGTTTATTTGGATCCCCATTAGCTGTTGCAAAAGCAGTAGCTACTCTTCCTGGGGTCCACACAAAACATAATACAGACTGACATAATACAGAACATCAATAGATAACAGCTCAAGGACAGAACTACATACATTTTTTAAAGGCAGATGTAGACTACATATCAATGCATACACACAAACTATCTAGGTCAAATAGGGGAGAGGCGTTGTGCCGCGATGTTACTTTATCTGTTTTTTGAAACCAGGTTTTGTCACACCCTGACCATAGTTTGCTTTGTAAGTTTATATGTTTTGTTTGGTCAGGGTATGAGTGGGCATTCTATGTTGTGTGTCTAGTTTGTCTGTTTCTGTGTTTGGCCTGATATGGTTCTCATTCAGAGGCAGGTGTTAGTCATTGTCTCTGATTGGGAATCATATTTAGGTAGCCTGTTTGGTGTTGGGTTTCGTGGGTGATTGTCCTTTTGTCCTTATGTCTGGCATGTGTTAGTTTGCGCCAGTATTAGGCTGTTTCGGTTTTCTTGTTACGTTTGTTTGTTTTGTATTTGATTCGTGTTTATTTCTGTTTCATTAAACATGGATCGTAATAGCCGCGCCGCATTTTGGTCTGACTCTCTTTCACCTACAGAAAACCGTGACAGGTTTGCTGTTTATTTGAGCAATGTGAGATCCAATAAGGGCTCTATATAATACTTTACAGTTTCTTGATTTTGTTCTTGATTTGGGGACTGTGAAAAGACCCCTGGTGGCATGTCTGGTGGGAGAAGTGTGCGTGTCAGAGCTGTGTGTAAGTTGACTATGCAAACAATTTGGGATTTTCAACGCATTCCTGTTTCTTTTAAAAAGAAGAAGTGATCCAGTCAGTCTCATCTCAACTCTTAGCCAATGAGAGATTGTCATCCATAGTATTTATATCAGCCCTTTGATTACAATTAAGAGCAAAACGTGCCGCTCTGTTCTGGGCCAGGTGCATCTTCACTAGGTCTTTCCTTGCAGCACTGGACCACACGACTGGACAATAATCAAGATTAGCCAAAACTAGGGCCTGCAGAACTTGCTTTTTGGAGTGTGGTGTAAAAAAACATCTTTATTACAGAGAGACCTCTCCCCATCTTTACAACCATTGAATCTACAGTTGAAGTTGAACGTTTACATACACTTAGGTTGGAGTCAAACCTCTCTGGGATATGTGGGACGGTAGCATCCCACCTCGGCAACAGCTAGTGAAATTGCAGGGCACCAAATTCAAAACAACAGAAATTATTTTACACCATTTCCAAGCTAAACTTGTTGTAAATCCAGCTACAGTGTCTGATTTCAAAAAGGCATTACGATGAAAGCACACCAAACGATTATGTTAGGTCAGTACCTAGTCACAGAAAAACACAGCCATTTTTTTCCAGCCAAAGAGAGGAGTCACAAAAAGCAGAAATAGAGATAAAATGAATCACTAACCTTTGATGATCTTCATCAGATGACACTCATAGGACTTCATGTTACACAATACATGTATATTTTGTTCGATAAAGTTCATACTTACATCCAAAAATCTCAGTTTACATTGGCGTGTTATGTTCAGTAGTTCCAAAACATCCGGTGATTTTGCAGAGAGCCACATCAATTTACAGAAATACTCATCATAAACTTTGATAATAGATACAAATGTTATGCATGGAATTTTAGATCCACTTCTCCTTCTTGAGTGTAGGTGGCAGGATTTTCATTTTTGGGCAGTTTCAAAACGTACCCATTTGAAACTGCCCATTTCTCAGGCCCAGAAACTAGAATATGCATATAATTGTCAGATTATGATAGAAAACACTAATGTTTCCAAAACTGTCAAAATATTGTCTGTGAGTATAACAGAACTGACATTGCAAGCGAAAACTGGGGGAAATCCAACCAGGAAGTGGCTTCTATTTTGAAAGCTCCATGATCCATAGCCTGCCTTTGCTCCATTTAAAGGGATATCAACCAGATTCCTTTTCCTATGGCTTCCTCAAGGTGTCAACAGTCTTTAGACATAGTTTCAGGCTTTGTTTTGAAAAATTTGCGAGAAAGATAACATTGCGTCAGTGGATAGCTGGGTGTTCGCAGAGTTTTGCTTGCGCCACAGAGTGGGGCAGCCATTGTCTCTCACTCTCCTATTGAAAAAGCAACAGTCCCGGTTGATATATTATCGATTTATATATTTTTAAAACAACCTGAGGATTGATTATAAAAAACATTTGACATGTTTCTGTGGACATTACGGATACTATTTGGAATTTTCGTCTGCAATGTCGTGACCGCTCGAGCCTGTGGATTTCTGAACATAATGCGCCAAACAAATGGAGGTATTTTGGATATAAAATAATCTTTATGGAACAAAAGGAACATTTATTGTGTAACTGGGAGTCTGAGTGCAAACATCCGAAGATCATCAAAGATAAGCGATTTGATCTATCTACCTTTGATGATCTTCATCAGAATGGAATCCCTGTTCCACAATAAATGTTTGTTTTGTTCAATAAAGTCCATAATTTATGTCCAAATACCTCCTTTTTCTCACATATTTAGTACACAATCCAAACTCACAAGGCGCGGGCAAGTCCAGGCGAAAGTTCAGACGAAAAGTCATATTACAGTTCGTAGAAACATCTTAAACAAAGTATAGAATCAATCTTTAGGATGTTTTTATCATACATTTTCAATAATGTTTCAACTGGAGAATTTCTTTGTCTGTAGAAATGCAATGGAACTCAGCTAACTCTCATGGGAGTGCGCGAGACAGAGCTCATGGCACTCTGCCATGAGACACCTGACTCAATCAGCTCTCATGCCCCCCTCCTTCACAGTAGAAGCCTCAAACAAGGTTCTAAAGACTGTTGACATCTAGTGGAAGCCTTAGGAAGTGCAATATGACCCCATAGACACGGTATATTCGTTAGTCAATGACTTGAGAAACTACAAACCTCAGATTTCCCACTTCCTGGTTGGATTCTACTCAGGTTGTTGGCTGCCATATGAGTGTTATACTCACAGACATCATTCAAATAGATTTAGAAACTTCCAAGTGTTTTCCATCCAAATCGACTAATTATATGCATATTCTAACTTCTGGGCCTGAGAAGCAGGTAGTTTACTCTGGGCACCTTATTCATCCAAGCTACTCAATACCGCCCCCAGTCCCAAATAGGTTCAAATTCATTTTTCCACCTCTCTACAAATTTCTTGTTTTGGCAAGTTGGTTAGAACATCTACTTTGAGCATGACACAAGTCATTTTTCCAACAATTGTTTATAGACATATTATTTTACTAATAATGTTGTGGGGGTGCTTCGCTGCTGGAGGGACTGTTGTACTTCACAAAATAGATGGATACATGAGGTAGGAAAATTATGTGGATATATTGAAGCAACATCTCAAGACATTAGTCAGGAAGTTAAAGCTTGGTTGCAAATTGGTCTTCCCAAATGGACAATGACCCCAAGCATACTTCCAAAGTTGTGTCAAAATGGCTTAAGGACAACAAAGTCAAGGTATTGGAGTGGCCATCACAAAGCCCTGACCTCAATCCTATAAAAACATTTGTGGGGAGAACTGAAAAAGCGTGTGCGAGCAAGGAGGCCTTCAAACTTGACTCAGCTACACCAGTTCTGTCAGGAGGAATGGGCCAAAATTCACCCAACTTATTGTGGGAAGCTTGTGGAAGGCTACCCTAAAGCCAATGCTACCAAATACTAATTGGGTGAATGTAAACTTCTGACCCACTGGGAATGTGATGAAAGAAATAAAAGCTGAAATAAATCATTCTCTCCACCATTATTCTGACATTTCACATTCTTAAATTAAAGTGGTGATCCTAACTGACCTCAGACATGGAGTTTTTAAAAGGATAAAATGTCAGGAATTGTGAAAAACTGAGTTTAAATGTATTTGGCTAAGATGTATGTAAACTTCTGACTTTAACTGTATATGTTTTGACAATGACAGTTTACAATTTAAGGTAATGCTAAGTAATTTTGTCTCATCAACTTGTTCAAGAACCACACCATTAATTACCAGATTTAGCTGAGGTATAGAAGTTAAGGAATGATTTGAACCAAATTTAATGCTCAGGGTTTTAGAGATGTTCAGGACCAGTTTATTACTGGCCACCTATTCCAAAACAGACTGCAACCTTTGATAAGGGTTTTAGTGACTTCATTTGCTGTGGTTGATGATGCGTATATGGTTGAATTGTCAACATACATGGATACACATGCTTTGTTTTATTTCAGTGCAGGTCATTGGTAAAACATTTAAAAGAGTAGAGGGCCTAGAGAGCTGCCTGCGGTACACCACACTTTACATGTTTGACATTAGAGAAGCTTCCATTAAAGTAAACCCCCTGAGTTCTATTAGATAGATAGCTCTGAATCCACAATATGGTATTTTTCAACAACAGGTTATGGTCAATGAAATCTAAAAGTACAGCTTCCACAATCTTCTTATTATCAGTTTATTTCAAACAATCATCAGTCATTTGTGTCAGTGCAGTACATGTTGAGTGCCCTTCTCTATAAGCAGCTGCATATCTGTTGTTAATTTTTCCATCAGTTTTCTAAGAGCTGGCTGTTAGACCCAGTAAAGGCCACTTTACCACTCTTGGCTAGCAGAATTACTTTGGCTTCCCTCCAGGCCTGAGGACAAAGACTTTCCTCTATGCTCAGATTCAAAATATGGTAGATAGTAGTGGCTATAGAGTAAGCTACCATCCTCAGTAGTTTTCCATCTAGTTGTCAATGCCAGGATATTTGTCATCATTGATCGATAACAATAATTTTTCCACCTCTCCCACAATAACTATAAAAAATTCAAACTTGCACTGCTTTTCTTTCATTATTAGTTTTTTTATGCATGAATACAATTGCTCACTGTTCGTGGTTGGCATTTCCTGCCTACGCAAATGAAATAATCATTAAAATAATTGACAACATCAAATGGTTTTGTGAGGAATAAGCCATCTGATTTGATGAAAGATGGAGTTGAATTTGTCTTTCTGCCCATAATTTAATTTAAAGTACTCAAGTTTTTTTCTCCCATTATTCTTTATATCGTTGATCTTCGCTTCATATTTAAGTTTATTATTCTTTTTGTTGAGTTTAGTCACATAATTCCTCAATTTGCAGTAAGCCAGTCAGATGTGCACCCAGACTTATTAGCCACTCCTTTTGCCCCATCTCTTTCAACCATACAGTTGTTCAATTCATCAATCCATGGAGCCTTAACACTTCTATGTTTATCAATAATTGGAAGAAGCAATTTCACAAATTCATCAAGTGCAGCGTCTGGCGTCATTAATCACATCAGACCAACAAATATTTTTAACATAATCCACATAAGAGTCACAGCAAAGTCTTATACACTATTTTAGGCCCAGCTGTTGGAACTTTGGCCTTCCTGGATATAGCCACTATATTGTGATCACTGCATCCAATGGTTATTGATACAGTTTTAGAACAAGGTTCTACAGCATTTGTAAAAATGTGATCAATACATGTGGATGATCTTGTTCCTGTAGTGTTTGCAAACACCCTGGTAGGTTGATTAATAACCTGAACCAGATTACAGGCACTGGTTACAGTAAGAAGCTTCCTCTTGAGTGGAGAGCTTGATGAAAACCAGTCAATATTCAGGTCCCCTAGAAAGTAGACCTCTCTGTTTCAATCACATACATTATCAAGCATTTCACACATATTATTTAGATACTGACTGTTAGCTCTTGATCCCTATAGCAACACCCCAAAATAAAATGCTTTAGATTTGCCAAGTGACCCTGTAACCATCACACTTCAATAACACTTGACATATGATCTTCTCTAAGCATTACAGGGATATGGCTCTGAATATAGCCTTCAACACCATAGTACCCTCCGAGCTCATCATTAAGCTCGAGGCCCTGTGTCTGAACCCCACCCTGTGCAACTGGGACCTGGACTTCCTGACGGTCCGCCCCTAGGTGGTGAAGGTACGAAACAACACCTCCACTTCACTGATCCTCAATCAGGGGCCCCACAAGGGTGCATACTTAGCCCCCTCCTGTACGTCCTGTTCACCCATGACTGCGTGGCCACACGCCTCCAACTCAATCATCAAGTTTGCAGACGACACAACAGTAGCGAGCCTGATTACCAACGATGACGAGGCAGCCTACAGGGAAGAGGTGAGGGCCTGGCAGAGTAGTGTCACAAAAATTACCTCTCCCTCAAAACTAAGGAGCTGATCATGGACTTCAGGAAACAGCAGAGGGAGCACGCCCAAATCCACATCAATGGGACCGTAGTGGAGAAGCACCTCAGGAGGCTGAAGAAATTCGAATTCGTCCTTAAGACCCTTACAAACTTTTACAGATGCACAATTGAGAGTATCTTGTCGGGCTGTATCACCGAGCTGGTACGGCAACTGCACCGCCCGCAATTACAGTGCTCTCCAGAGGGTGGTGCGGTCTGCCCAAAAAGATCATCAAGGACATCAACTACCCGAGCCACGACCTGTTCACCCCGCTATCATTTTGAAGGCAAGGTCAGTACAGGTGCATCAAAGCTGGGACCAAGAGACTGAAAAACAGCTTCTATCTCAAGGCCAACAGACTGTTAAATAGCCATCACTAGCCGGCTACCACCCGGTTACTCAATCCTGCACCTTAGAGGCTGCTGCCCTGTATACTGTACATAGACATGGAATCACTGGCCACTTTAATAATGGAACACTAGTCACTTGAATATAGTTTACATACTGCTTTACTCATCTCATATGTATATACTGTGAATCCATTCTAAGGTATTTTAGTCAATGCCACTCACCTTTATTTAACTGGCAAGTCAGTTAAGAACAAATTCTTATTTACAATCACGGCCTACCAAAAGACAAATTGCCTCCTGCGGGGAAATAAATTAAATAAAAATATCGGATAAAACACAAATCACGACAAGAGAGACAACACTACATAAAGAGAGACCTAAGATGACAACATGGCATGTCAGCAACTCATGACAACACAGCATAATGACAACAACAAGGTGGCAACACAACATGGCAGCAGCACAACATGGTAGCAGCACAAAACAGGGTACAAACATTGTTGGGCACAGACAACAGCACAAAGGGCAAGAAGGTAGAGACAACAATACATCACACAAAGTAGCCACAGCTGTCATTATTAGTGTCCATGATTGAGTCTTTGAATGAAGAGATTGAGATAAAACTGTCCAGTTTGAGTGTTTTTTGGAGCTTGTTCCAGTCGCAAGCTGCAGCGAACTGAAAAGACGAGCGACATTACTAGGAACACAAGCATATTGCTACACCTGCAATAAAATCGGCTAAATATGTGTATGTGGCCAATGAAATATGATTTGATTTAAGAAGAAGGGAGCAGCTGCAGACCAGAAGACTGCTTCCAAGGCAGCACTGGTCCACAACTGCCTTGTCAGTCGGGTGAGTACTATTGGTTGGTACTGTATGTGCCTTTAGGTTCCTCTCCATGTGTAGACTTTTGTACTGGCCTGTGTGGTACAGTCTTTCATATGTGTAGTAGTTTGTTGGAATTCAAAGCAATAGAATGCATCTAAGCCACAGATGTTTTTACTTCCTCCATTTTGTACCTGACCTTTATAGATGCAGACCTGAAGACATTCAAGCAGCACTTTGAGAGAGAGAGCAGGCATCTCAAGTCTCCAACGGTTCAGTACTGGTTAATGTACAGGCGTTAGTGACCACACACTCTCAAATGGACCGACAGCCGGGGTAGGATTACTCCATCATTCACACACAGTAGAGATAGTGTAAATGTCCATGTTGTCAACAAAATGCTGTCCTCAATGCTTATTAAGTTGTATTATGTATGGCTCAATTTGTTGAAATACTGTGATCACTTATTGTCTGTAATGTTGTGAGTCACAGACACACGATGACCACGATTTCAATGCTACAACTGAGACGGAATGACGTCGAGGGACACACACTGAGACTCAAGAGTATTACTGGACATGAATCGGATATTTGTGACATCGACCGAAAAGGGGTGTAGAAGGACATCAGCACCCAATGTTATGTTGATTCTATGGCCAACTATCTCTCTAGCTACCCCTTATTCCGCAATATGCCTTTTATGTCCCATGGTCCCTCAACTTCCATCACTTTGGAACACTCCGTCTTATCTCTATAAACCCACCATGCCTTCACCTATTTTCCCTATGCTGCTTCCTTCACTTCTCCTGATTGAATAGCATTTAGACTCAGTAACACGTTTAAAAGTGTTGTTGTGTACTGTTTCTGTTAACTTTTTTACCTGTGCGATGCTGTCCTGCTTATTCTGAGTGAATGCAGTGGTAAATGTACTGCTCACAATTGACAGCGGAGTTCAAGTGTGTGAATATAGCTGTGTTTATGCATGGCTTCCTTGTTTTGAGTCTGTTAACTGTGTTTCTCATTCTGCTGGACTTGACCTAGTATTTTATATTAAACCTACCGTATGCATCCAGTTGTTTCTCCATTTGTAACTCTCCCACCAAAAATCACAATATGCTGATTTTGTGTGGTTGGTTCTGGTCTAATTTCTGTAATGGAAAAGCAAACTAATCTGTGCGCCCTCGGATAGTAATTATAGTTCATATGGTGCTTTTCAATGTCCTAGGTTTGTGCCATTGATGAATAAATAATTTCATATTTACTTCAAGTCAGATATTTATATGTTATGTTTGTAATGCATATGTATGCATTGTTTACTCTTTAGATTGAATTAAAACAGTGTAATTGTTGGAGTTCAGGTTTTTCAAGTAATTGATGGGTGACTAGGTTCATCCTTGTCAAATAAATATGCTTGTTCATTAATGATTATGCATACATTCTGCAATGTGTTAATCTGGCTTTAAATCTGTAAAAAAAAACATGTCAACAAGTTAGTTCTGAATTGCTTTAATACAGCAGTGCATTCTGACACCATGAATTGAAATAGATTTCTACTGGCTAAAGAAGGGGATCTGGTAAAATAAGAGGATTTTGCTTGTGGGCGGTGTTATAACCACCGGTGGGCATGGATTTGTGCAAGGACTGTCAAGGACTGTCCGATGCGTGTCCACATTCAACAGAGAACACTTCGCCTGGGACCTCATTCATAACTTCTAACCGACATCACTAAAGTGGGTTTATACTTTCATTTTAGTACATCATTTTGCTTTATTTGAACTAATGATAGCTAGCTACCAAGTGAATGGATCGGTTTTGCCAAAAGTAAACGATGTGTAGCATCAAGTTTTGCAACAACATCAATGAATTCTGCTTTCAAGCCAATCTACTAAATTTAGACTACAGAAAGAAGTATATAAAACTGATCATGACTAGATTTAAAACTAATTTCACTGCATTTGTTTAGTCAACATGCAATAATAGATGTATGCTATCAATCACTAAAATGAATTCTTTGAGATTTAGATTTAACAAAATCAGATTAACTGACTCTAACTTACCCTTTGAACTGCTGATTATATTGTAAAGGTTTCACAGTTAGCCTAATTTTACAGGTATTTTAAGCAATCTAAAAGTTGATGAAGTACTCTTTCTCTCTCCCAAATTCCCAATGTATTTTCGAGAAAAATAATTTGGTATCAGCGTTGCTGGCTTCATCAAACCCTTGTGCTTGGTCTTATATATTTATTTGAGGTCCTATACATGAGGCCAAATTTGCCATATTATCCTGGAGGCATTGACTCATTGTACATTGTACAGTCCCTTTTTTTGCGTGAGTTATGTCTTTAAACAATTTGAAATTTGATAACAAAATCATTATTTAGCTGTTTTCAATTCTGTGGCTGCATGAAATATCAAACATAATGTGAATTCAGCAATGCGATTTGCTTACTTAATCCTTGTGGCTGAAGAAACAGTAGCATCCATTACAGGAAAAAAAACTACAGGAAATGTATTTAACTACAGATGGTTATTTAATTTGAGAGGCTCAGCAATGTTAGGATTTTGAAAATTGTGTGGTGTACACCCAACATTAGCCAACCTAGAACGTTGTGTTGAATAGATTCCACAATCCAGACTTAAAAGAGTGCTTGACTCATTCTCAACACTGTGTGCACCCATATACGCTCTGAAATCTATGCCCACCGTGATGTATAGCATCGCCCACTGGGCGAAATGGCGTGTAAAGGGTGTGTCCCAATATTGTCTAGGTAGGTGGCTAGGTAACCTGGTTCTTTGCAAACAATTTGCTTAGCATTCATGGAACATTGAAAATATTTGACTGCATAATATTTGACTGCATTGAGTGCATAAATAAGCCAACCAATATTATTTAAATAAATTATGGAACAGTAAATGAAATTGTTCAACATATCTTTTGTTTTGGGTCAAGGTAGCTAGCTTGCTAGCTGACAGCAAAGGTGTCAGCTAGAGATAAAGTGCAGGAGCTTGCAGGGATTTGTAGTCTTGCATGATGTCTACTTTGATGCTAATTAAGATTTTCAAATCTGAGAGTAAATAGAGACAAATATATTGACAAAAGTCACCTTGTGTGAGAGAGATTTACACGGTTACCCAAACGTCACATCAGGAAAACCTACATGAAACACAGACCTTGTTTGAAGTGGTTCTAAAATCCCCTATGGGAAAAAGGAATGATGAAAAAACGATTGGAACCATATACGTGTTTGAACGGTTTTATTGTTATTATGACGAGTCCATTGTGGGGCTCTTTAATTATGGGGCATGGCAGCTTTGATACCACAAAAAGTGTGTGAAGTGTGTTAGCATCACACAGAGACAAAATAATCCTACTACTGTAAATACTATGTTTTAAAATGGTCAGGACAAAGTTTGTCTCCAACTGCAGAGAAGAGCAATTCATGTTGGCCAGTACTGTCAAGACAGTAATTTTCCCATATTTTTATCTGCAAAGAGTCTTCTTTTCAAACTTGTTCTAACATGCTACAAGTAGACAAAATGTTTCAAACAGAAACGTCTCCTACGGGAAGCCTTCGGGGCCAACCTGCCTATTTTCTCATCTCACACAAACTTTCGCTTTCATATTTTTTTTTTTTTTGGGGGGGGGTCATATTTCTGACAATGTCATAGTAAGAAATCACTTCTCAATAAATACATTACCTTAACACATAGACCATGTATGCAACCCTCCCTTTAATAAATCTGATGTTCATCTGCAAGCTCAGTATGGCCACAGCAAGTGTACGGTAAATAACATTGTGTAGTCTTACTCGTTCATCATCAACATTTCTACAGTGCCTTCAGGCCTAGCATGGCGTGCTACTTGCGGTTACCATGGGAGTATGTTTCTGCTGATTATGAGAAACAACATGAACCTCTAAGCAACTTAAGGTAGAAGATGCCACAAAACCGGCAAAAGAAAAAGTTGAGGGTCAAGGCTTATATCATGAGTGTGGGCTCTGCTTGTCAGTGTGGTCCGATATAGGGCCATTATATTGGCCTAGAATGGTCATTCATTATTAATAGTCTCTGCCGATTGCCTGAGCTGCCCAAAACTGCAATGTCTTCTCTTGAATTTGGACAATTATCCATACAAAATTATTCTTCATCTCTTTTGAAATATTTGACAATTTAAGCATATTTTTGCTCACTTTGCCATTCCAAATGTTATCAGTGGTTGATTCCATCCATCCCGAGATTATAGTTTCATTTGAGTAACATTTTGATGGAAATTACATCTAAAATGCATTCACCTTCAAGGGAGTGGAATCCATCCTAGGATGACAGCTGAGTTTCCACCCAACTAAGCATAATCACAGATGAGGAAAAACAACATTTACTGTTGCACAAGAAGTACTGTGTGCAGGCCCTTTCAGGGTGAAAGAACACCACCATTCTCTCTGTCCCTGGACTTCTTAGGAATAAATAAGTACTTTTATTTGCTATAGTGCTCACCAGGCCGTGTACCCACCAATGTGCTGATATCTTTCATGCTTTGCCTACTGTCAAAATAAATGTAGACTGCATAGCTTGGAAAAATCGCTAGAGCCTTCAAAAAGTACCGCTTTATTACTGAGCCTTCAAAAGTTACATATGCAGACAAATGTTTATTTTCAAATATTTTTAAAATTAACAAGCTGCCAAATAATCATGTTTCTTGCATGTTTAGTCTAAATTACAGCAAATTCTTAAATGATGCCATATTCAGAGTTGAGCTCAAGGTCAAAACCTTCATTGACTGGGCTCAGTATCAATGATACTCTAGTTAGCATGCATGTCATTTCCTCCTAGGGAAGTCATATAAAGGTCAGATGAGCCATGCCTACCTAATACAAGGTATCAGCATATCTATGTTGAATATCTCTCCAGGGAACTGAGTGAATAGAGCTATTGATAATTCAGAAAGAAGATGACTGCACATTCAATTAATTGAAGGGCACCATATGCTTAAATCATTTCCTCTGGATTACACAGTCTTACTGTGACTAAAGACTCTTTAAAAGTACTGTAAGTTTCCTAAATATACCTGTGAATTTACTCCTAACCCCCAGGTAATTGAAATGGTAGACTCAGCCATATAGTTAAACATGTAATGTTCCATCGCCCTATATATTGTAGCTTAAAGGCCCACTACGCAATTCGAAAAAGAGTA
Organism: Oncorhynchus masou masou; assembly: GCF_036934945.1. Taxonomy (NCBI): domain Eukaryota; kingdom Metazoa; phylum Chordata; class Actinopteri; order Salmoniformes; family Salmonidae; genus Oncorhynchus; species Oncorhynchus masou. The sequence continues at coordinate 43,936,002 of NC_088222.1, forward strand.
AAACCACAACCCTGCCACTTGGTTTGCAATAAAGTTGAGGGATGTAGAACGTCCTTATATTTTGGGTTATGGTAGGGTTAGACAGTTGCCTAAAGCTCATGGCATATTTATAAGTTATATTTGTATATACTGTATAATTAATTTACATTATCCGGAATGTCTGTAAATATCACAGAGTTGGACTTTTAATTAAGATGAGGCTGTTCAAGCTGATAAACAGCTCTGATGTTATAGTAAGTCTATCATACACAACATGTTGTCACCCTAATCAGTGTTTTGGAAACAAGCGTTTCACCGAGACGTTCCCCCCTACCTAGCAACCCACGTTAATTAAGAACGCATATCTTAGATTTGCTGAGGTCAGCATGAGGGGTTTTAATTAAAAAGCCATTGAGTTCGATGTGGACGTCGTGCAAGCAAACCATGCTCAGGTTGCATCACTGGCTAGATAGAGTTTTAATTAACTCTTATCTTAGCCCAATTTCTTCAGATCGGGTCATCATCATACTTCGCCCACAAACAACCTTATAATAAATTGAACACCGCCTCAGTAAATCCAAGGGACTGTGTGCATGTCAAAACAAACAGTGACCCCTATATCCCTGGCTCCGTCTGCCATATCAACCCTCATGCATACAAATATGCATATTTCCGTGGGTGAAATTAGAAGGGCAATGCTTTGGGTGTGTTAATATGTGGTCTGGGATGGAATAACATGCTTATAATAACAATGCGAACTTCTCCTAGAGCAGTGATGTGCACTGCATACCCTAGTTCAGGGCTCTCCAATCCTGTTCCTGGAGAGCTACCCCCCTGTAGGTTTTCGCTCTAACCTCAGTTGTAACTAACTTGATTCAGTTTATCAACCAGCTAATTATTAGAATCAGGTGCGCTAGATTAGGTTTGGATGGAAAACCTACCGGTCATCAGCTCTCCAGGAATAGGGTTACTTGCAGCCAAGACCCTGAGGACACATACGTGCTTATGATAATGCTATGGAACGATGTTTGGGCAGAGCTATTCAACAACCAGCTCATGCCGTACATTGTAAAAACCTATGCATGGTATCTACTGCAGGTATAGGTAAAATGTATTTACTCACAAACTTCACTGGGACCAAATATTGTGTAATTTCAACATTGACGTTATGTCTAGGGCTACAAATATACATTTCAGGAATGAGCTGCACACACTAAACAAAATATCTTTCTGATACTATTTAAGCATTACATGTACACAACGTTTTATAAGTATTTGAAAATAAATTATGAAATATATCTCCAAATACACGCCACCCCCCATCTCACACACGCATGTGCAGACACACACACACACACACACACACACACACACACACACACACACACACACACACACACACACACACACACACACACACACACACACACACACGTACAATAGTATAGCCTTCCACTTATACTATTCAGTAGAGCATAGATCATTATTGATATGTTAAAGTGAGTACATGTCAGTTGATTAGCTAAACGTTCCCAATACAGTATTCAAATAACTGCATTATGCTAATCAATTAACCCGATTGGCCTATTAATTGTGGTGGTTATTGCCATTATAACGCAGACTAGGATATATAGAAGTATATACACAGCCTATAGATTTATCAATACAAATCGCTTGCTTGATCATCCACTGGGGTGGTAAAAATAGCGGGAGTAGGGATGCTGCGCAGATGGTTCACAGTTGTATAACGCGCGCCTGAGAGGACTGACTAGCCTGCGCAAGGCACACACTCATTATGAAGGAGTGATTTCACTTGATTCCGCGGAGCTGGCTGTCTGGTGGATTTAGTTTAGGTAGTCTACTTGACAAATAAGAATACACACCTGATTTCAGAGCATACTTGTTTTATGAGTCACTGCAGTGTTGTGCTTTAGGCTATCGGCAGAACTACCCAAGTGGAGACTTTGCTGATGCATCTTTGCGCGATCATCCATCTCTTGGCGAGTACAAATAACATACACAGAGCAGGGGAGACAGTCTAGCCTACATCAGCTTTCCGAAAAAACACATCGCCTGTTGTAGCTGCTGGACATTTCTTGGAGATATCCAAGAGTACTGGAGCCGCAGATATTGCCTACTTTATTATATTGAACGATAACACGCCACATTCTCACCTTCTATTTGAGGCAAAGAAATAGAGGTCGACCACCACAACAGCATATTGAGTGGAGTCGAATTGCTGTGGCCATACCTACTTTGCACCGAGCAAGGAATATTTGACATTCAAGTTTCCGTGGAAGTTGAGCAGTGACGGAAAATGGGCATTTATGGTTATTTTGTGGCGCCTTGGAAATGCCTTGTTGTCATCGGTCTAAGACTGCTATTCCTTGTACCTGCAGGAGTGCCAGCGAGGAGCGGGGATTCTTTTTCAAAGGACAACATCACTGTCAGACAAGGGGACAGCGCCGTCTTAAAGTAAGTCATTTAATGTATACCTTATCGGCTTGTTGAATCGTGCCATATTGCGTGGTGGTCTATAGTTAGTCAAAGTGTTTTGGAATTCATTACGGAGTCGTCTTTATATCCACAAATGTACGTTGCAAGCGTGATGCTTAGGTATGTAATAGTGTTATTATTTGTAAGAGGTTTAAAAAATAACTACCTCATATATTCATCTCAAGCAAGTTTAATTGTCCTTCCATGTTATTGATTCGGTTAAGGTATTTTTAAGGATGCCGTGGGCTGCTGGGATACTCTTATCTATCTGGGGGTGGGGATGGGGTCGTCAGCTGATCTTAATGCAATGTTATATTGTATATTGAATAGTGCAAACATTTGGATTTTTCAGGATGGAATACATTTGACTCTCCCCTTATTTGTAACCACACAAAATATGTATATATGAGAGAGAGAGAGAGAGAGAGAGAGAGAGAGAGAGAGAGAGAGAGAGAGAGAGAGAGAGAGAGAGAGAGAGAGAGAGAGAGAGAGAGAGAGAGAGAGAGAGAGAGAGAGGCCAGTTGGTAGAGCATGGTGTTTGTAACACCAGCATAGTGGGTTCAACTCCCATGGGGACCAGTATGGAAATATATACACTCAGAGAGAGAATGTCACTCTGGTTAAGAGTGTCAGCTAAATCACAAAAATTAGAGAGGGAAACAATGTGATCAAATTCTATCTGAATTTCCAAGTCATGTAAGATTTCATTTAATTGAGAGGAGCAGAGCTGTGAAACTCTGTATTCATGCCTGGGGTGACTGATGGAAAAGTGGCTCTTATGTGGGTCGAGAGTTTTAAGTTCCTTGGTGTCCACATCACCAACAAACTATCATGGTCTAAACACACCAAGACGGTTGTGAGGAGGGCACAACAACACCGTTTCCCCCTTAGGAGACTAAAAGATTTGGCATGGGTCCTCAGATCCTCAAAACGTCATACAGCTGCACCATCGAGAGCTTCCTGACCGGTTGCATCACTGCCTGGTATAGCAACTGCTCAGCATCTGACCGTAAGGCACTACAGAGTGTTGTCCGTATGCCACCCCCCACACCCCTTAATTTTTTCAAGGCTGCTTCTCGCTGTTTATTATCTATGCATAGTCTCTTTACAAATTACCTCGACTCCTGTATATTACCCCCTGTTTATAGCTTCATTATTGATATGTACATTTATTGTACTACTTTTTGATTGACAAGATTTTTATTTACTATTTCTTGAACTGCATTGTTGGTTAAGGGCTTGTAAGTAAGCATGTCATGGTAAACGCCTGGTGTATTCGGCGCATGTGACAAATAAAATTTGATTTGATTTAAATCATAAACATTTAGATACAATCTTAATACCATCTACACATTTCTGTATGCAAGTAAATTCTGATTTGCAGAGGGCACAGAGGCTGTGCACTTGGTGTCTGCTATTTGGAGTAATGACATACAGTGGGGCAAAAAAGTATTTAGTCAGCCACCAATTGTGCAAGTTCTCCCACTTAAAAAGATGAGAGAGGCCTGTAATTTTCATCATAGGTACACTTCAACTATGACAGAAAAAATGAGGGAAAAAAATCCAGAAAATCACATTGTAGGATTTTTATGAATTTATTTGCAAATTATGGTGGAAAAAAAGCATTTGGTTAATAACAAAAGTTTATCTCAATACTTTGTTATATACACTTTGTTGGCAATGACAGAGTTCAAACGTTTTCTGTAAGTCTTCACAAGGTTTTCACACACTGTTGCTGGTATTTTGGCCCATTCCCCCATTGCAGATCTCCTCTAGAGCAGTGATGTTTTGGGGCTGTTGCTGGGCAACACGGACTTTCAACTCCCTCCAAAGATTTTCTATGGGTTGAGATCTGGAGACTGGCTAGGCCACTCCAAGACCTTGAAATGCTTCTTACGAAGCCACTCCTTCGTTGCCCGGGCGGTGTGTTTGGGATCATTGTCATGCTGAAACACCCAGCCACGTTTCATCTTTAATGCCCTTGTTTGATGGAAGGAGGTTTTCGCTCAAAATCTCACGATACATGGCCCCATTCATTCTTTCCTTTACAAGGATCAGTCGTCCTGGTAGAAAAACATCCCCAGAGCTTGATGTTTCCACCCCCATGCTTCACAGTAGGTATGGTGTTCTTTGGATGCAACTCAGCATTCTTTGTCCTCCAAACACGACAAGTTGAGTTTTTACCAAAAAGTTCTATTTTGGTATAATCTGACCATATGACATTCTCCCAATCTTCTTCTGGATCATCCAAATGCTCTCTAGCAAACTTCAGACGGGCCTGGACATGTACTGGTTTAAGCAGGGGGACACATCTGGCACTGCAGGATTTGAGTCCCTGGCGGCGTAGTGTGTTACTGATGGTAGGCTTTGTTACTTTGGTCCCAGCTCTCTGCAGGTCATTCACTAGGTCCCCCTGTGTGGTTCTGGGATTTTTGCTCACCGTTCTTGTGATCATTTTGACCCCATGGGGTGAGATCTTGCGTGGAGCCCCAGACCGAGGGAGATTATCAGTGGTCTTGTATGTCTTCCATTTCCTAATAATTGCTCCCACAGTTCTTCAAACCAAGCTGCTTACCTATTGCAGATTCAGTCTTCCCAGCCTGGTGCAGGTCTACAATTTTGTTTCTGGTGTCCTTTGACAGCTCTTTGGTCTTGGCCATAGTGGAGTTTGGAGTGTGACTGTTTGAGGTTGTGGACAGGTGTCTTTTATACTGATAACAAGTTCAAACAGGTGCCATTAATACAGGTAACGAGTGGAGGACAGAGGAGCCTCTTAAAGAAGAAGTTACAGGTCTGTGAGAGCCAGAAATCTTGCTTGTTTGTAGGTGACCAAATACTTATTTTCCACCATAATTTGCAAATAAATTCATAAAAAAATCCTACAATGTGATTTTCTGGATTTTCTTTCACATTTTGTCTGTCATAGTTGAAGTGTACCCATGATGAAAATTACAGGCCTCTCTCATCTTTTTAAGTGGGAGAACTTGCACAATTGGTGGCTGACTAAATACTTGTTTTGCCCCACTGTATAAGCCATCACATTGAATCTGAATCTACAGTATTTACATTTGGACTGTGCCTAGAATTTGTTTATCCCAAGAATATGCAATTAGGGAGTGTAACCTGTCAAAATGCTAAGAATGAATCCCATGTTGCTGCCAAACAACATTATGTTGGGCCTCCTGAGTGACACAGCGGTCTAAGGCACTGCAGTGCTTGAGGCGTCACTACAGATCCAGATCCAGGCTTCACTACAGATCCCGGGCTGTGTTGCAGCCGGCCGCGACCGGAAGACCCATGAGGCGACGGACAATTGGCCCAGCGTTTTCTGGATTAGGGGAAGGTTTTGCCAGCCAGGATGTCCTTGACCCATCGTGCTCTAGCGACTCCTGTGGCAGGCCGAGCGAATGCACACTTGTACAGTTGTACAGTGTTTCCTCCGACACATTGGTACGGATGGCTTCCGGGTTAAGCGAGCAGTGTGTCAAGAAGCACTGCGGCTTGGCAGGGTTGTATTTCTGAGAATGCATGGCTGTCGACCTTCCCTCTCCCGAGTCCGTACGGGACTTGAAGCGATGGGACAAGACTAACTACCCAATTGGATATCACAAAATTGGGGATACAAAGGGGTAAAAAATAAAAGCATTGTCTTTCATTTTTGCATCAAAACATTTCAAAACCTTTTCAGTTTACCTTTGCTGTACTATTGGGCTGTTGACAAGCACATTATTGTGGTACTATAAAATAACCAACATGATCTTCGTATTCATTCTGCGTTGTTACAGTGTTAATTCTGCATGGTTACAGGGTTAACCCCCTAGAGTCTATATCCACACCCCCGTCAGTGTACGCTAGATATATCTTTTTGCATTGGAAGCGTCTTAATCCACCGCATCCGCCAATGTCACACTTCCACATCTGTGGTGAGAGGTGACAGAGCTGCAGTGTTTGTCAGACCATGAGACATCCCGAAAATCGGCCTTCTCGCAAAATCGGCTGTAGCGTAGCGGTTTGGCCTAAGTTTTGCTCTACGAGCCCCTCGAGCCTCTTGCGACTCATCTGAAGTCGGTACAGCCGATCTGACAACTTCTGTCTGTAGCAACCGAACAGTTTGGGCTACACACTAACATGACCCCTCGGGGAAGGAGGAGACTCTCATGAACACATACATGTGCTCTAGGGCGCCCACAGGCCTCACAAGACTCGTCTGAAGGTCCCACGGTAGCTGTTGAGAAAATGAATGGTACATATGCAGTCTGTTTAATGACAAAAAAATAAGGGGTTAAATACATGTATAAAAAAAGAACAAACGTTCCATTATCTTTCATAAATCTCTCAGATATAGGACAGACGCTTAAGAACAAACTTTCTTTGGAAAGGGGGAAACTATCTGCTGTTCTGTCACACCCTGACCATAGTTTACTTTGTATGTTTCTATGTTTTGGTTGGTCAGGGTGTGATCTGAGTGGGCATTCTATGTTGGATGTCTTGTTTGTCTATTTCTATGTCTGGCCTGATATGGTTCTCAATCGGAGGCAGGTGTTAGTCATTGTCTCTGATTGGGAACCATATTTAGGTAGCCTGGGTTTCACTGGGTGTTTGTGGGTGATTGTTCCTGTCTCTGTGTTTTGCACCAGATAGGACTGTTTTAGGTTTTCGCACGTTTGTTGTTTTGTTAGTTTATTCGTGTACAGTTTCTTTATTAAAGTAAAATAAATAACAACCACGCTGCATTTTGGTCCGCTCCTCCTTCTACAGACGAAAGCCGTGACAGAATCACCCACCACAACAGGACCAAGCGGCGTGGTAACAGGCAACAGCAGGAGCAGCGTGACAAGACTTTCTGGACTTGGGAGGAAATCCTCGACGGGAGAGGACCCTGGGCTAAAGCAGGGGAGTGTAGCCACCCCAAGGTGCAGCAAGAGAAGGAATGGACATGGGAGGACGAACTGGACAGTGAAGGACCCTGGTCTCAGCCTGGAGAATATCGAAGCCCCAAAGAAGAACTGGAGGCGGCGAGAGCTGAGAGGCGCTGGCATGAGGAGGCAGCGCGGCGACGCGGATGGAAGCTAGAGAGTCAGCCCCAAAAATGTATTGGGGGCTCACAGGGAGTATGGCGACGCTAGGTAGGAGACCTATGCCAACTTCCTGTGGTTACCGGGGGGCTAGAGAGACCGGGCAGGCACCGTGTTATGCTGTGGTGCGCACGGTGTCTCCAGTGCGGGTGCACAGCCCGGTGCGGTATATTCCAGCTCTGCATATCGGATTGAGCGTCGAGCCAAATGCCATGAAGCCGGCTCTACGCATCTGGTCCCCAGTGCGTCTCCTTGGGCCGGCTTACATGGCACCAGCCTTACGCACGGTGTCCCCGGTTCGCCTGCATAGCCCAGTGCGGGCTATTCTACCTTGCCGCACTGGCAGAGTGACCGGGAGTATTCAACCAGGTAAGGTTGGGCAGGCCTGGTGCTCAAGAGCGCCAGTGCGCCTGCACGGTCCGGTCTACCCAGTACCACCTCCACACACCAGCCCTCCGGTGGCAGCTCCCGCACCAGGCTTCCTGTGCGTGTCCTCAGCCCAGTACCACCAGTGCCAGCACCACGCATCAGGCCTACAGTGCACGTCGCCTCTCCAGCGCTGCCGGAGCCTTCCTCCTCTCCTGCGCTGCCGGAGTCTCCCACCTGTTCAACGCTGCCCGAGCCTCCTCTACAGTGCTGCCAGAGTCTCCCGCATGTTCAGCCCAGCCAGAGCCTTCCTCCTCTCCTGCGTTGCCGGAGTCTCCTGCCTGTTTAGCGCAGCCAGAGCTGCCAGCCCGCATGGAGCAGCCAGAGCTGTCAGTCTGCATGGAGCAGCCAGAGCTGTCAGTCTGCATGGAGCAGCCAGAGCTGTCAGTCTGCATGGAGCAGCCAGAGCTGCCAGTCTGCATGGAGCAGCCAGAGCTGCCAGTCTGCATGGAGCAGCCAGAGCTGCCAGTCTGCATGGAGCAGCCAGAGCTGTCAGTCTTCATGGAACAGCCAGAGCTGCCAGTCTGCATGGAGCAGCCGGTGCTGCCAGTCTGCATGGAGCTGCCAGTCTGCATGGAGCTGCCAGTCTGCATGGAGCTGCCAGTCTGCAAGGATCTGCCAGTCTGCAAGGAGCTGCCAGAGCCGCCAGTCTGCATGGAGCAGCCAGAGCCGCCAGTCTGCATGGAGCAGCCAGAGCAGCCAGTCTGCATGGAGCAGCCAGAGCCGCCAGTCTGCATGGAGCAGCCAGAGCCGCCAGTCTGCATGGAGCAGCCAGAGCCGCCAGTCAGCAAGGAGCAGCCAGAGCCGCCAGTCAGCAAGGAGCAGCCAGAGCCGCCAGTCAGCATGGAGCAGCCAGAGCCGCCAGTCAGCATGGAGCAGCCAGAGCCGCCAGTCAGCATGGAGCAGCCAGAGCCGTCAGCTAGACTCTTCCAGATCTGCCAGTCAACCAGACTCTTCCAGATCTGCCAGTCAACCAGACTCTTCCAGATCTGCCAGTCAACCAGACTCTTCCAGATCTGCCAGTCAACCAGACTCATCCAGATCTGCCAGTCAACCAGACTCTTCCCGATCCGCCAATCAGCCAGGATCTGCCGGAACCGCCAGACTCTTCCAGATCCGCCAGTCAGCCAGACTCTTCCAGATCCGCCAGTCAGCCAGACTCTTCCAGATCCGCCAGTCAGCCAGGATCTGCCAGAGCCTTCCTCCTCTCCTGTGCTACCGGAGTCTCCCGCCTGACCGGCGCTGCTGCCGGAGTCTCCCGCCTGTATGGCGCTGCTGCCGGAGTCTGAAGAGCCCCTCTGTCCCGAGCTGCCCCTCTGTCCCGTGTTATTAAGTAGGGTTGCCGTGGCTAGGAGGTCACGGAAGTGGACAAGGTGGAGGAAGACTACGGTGAAGTGGGGGCCACGTCCAGCACCAGAGCCCCCACCACGAACAAATGCCCACCCAGACCCTCCCCGATAGGTTCAGGTTTTGGGGCCGGAGTCCGCACCTTGGGGGGGACGAGGACTGCCACACCCTGACCATAGTTTACTTTGTATGTTTCTATGTTTTGGTTGGTCAGGGTGTGATCTGAGTGGGCATTCTATGTTGGATGTCTTGTTTGTCTATTTCTATGTCTGGCCTGATATGGTTCTCAATCAGAGGCAGGTGTTAGTCATTGTCTCTCATTGGGAACCATATTTAGGTAGCCTGGGTTTCACTGTGTGTTTGTGGGTGATTGTTCCTTTCTCTGTGTTTTGCACCAGATAGGACTGTTTTAGGTTTTCGCACGTTTGTTGTTTTGTTAGTTTATTCGTGTACAGTTTCTTTATTAAAGTAAAATTAATAACAACCACGCTGCATTTTGGTCCGCTCCTCCTTCTATAGACGAAAGCCGTGACATGTTCCATGTCGTGGATATTTTATTCATAATGTTTCTTTGGGCTCATAGCAGTAAGGCTAAATACAATTGTTCATGAATTTTTTTCAAATATATTTTTGGGATACCAAAGGGGTCTTAACATTCCAAATCAAATATCAAAATGATCCCCCCCTAGACAGGGCAAAGACTGTAATGGGTTAAAACAGAAACAACTCAAAGGGTTAAGTTTTAGTTTGAGAGGTTAAAGTTCTGGCTATGGTTTGGGGAAGGCTTAAAACAAAGTAATTAAAAATGACGTGCTATCACAATCAAGTATCTTCAAGTATCATTGCGGCTTGCTAGAGCGTTGTGAACTCTAGCATGTGGTCTAAGCTCCGGCTCTGAGCATCACGAGTTTGCTCCCAGTGCTGGGCAATACTTTTTCGTGAGGCATATATCGACGTTCTGGGGACCTTTTCAAACGTCCCAAATCACCCATCTATTTCTAGTGATCAGTCTGAAAATAACATTAGGAAGCTGGTGGGGGAAAGCTATTGCAGAATTAGCAGTGCTTCGAGACGTCATAGTTAACTAGACTGTATCAGTAACCCTTATATTTTATAAGCTATGGCTAAAAACAAAAGTAAATGTCACTGAACCTAATTTCTCCAAAGTATGGAGATGATGATAACAGTATTTCTGCTCACATTGAATATGCTGCACATTTTGACTGAAGCTATCTAGGGTCGGGCCTGGTCAATCTGTGGATGGGAGACCAGGGGCTGTATGTATCAAGTGTCTCAGAATAGTAGTGCTGATCTAGGATCATGTCCCCTCTGTGCATGAAATATTCATTGTGATCTAAAAGGCAAAATGATCCTAAATCAGCACTCCTTCTCTGAGACACTTGATACATATGGCACCAGTTGCTTGAAGTGGTGTTGGAGGACCAATAAGGGGCACTCTTGCCCAAAGGGCAGCAGCAGGGACTTGATCTGGGGTTACTAGATATCTTATGACATTTCTAAAGAGTACATGTGTTAACCACAGGTCCCAACCTGCCCTAATACCACTGGCCAGCTAATCATCTCTGGTCTGCTGATTAGCACCATTCACTCTTCACCTCTCCATTGTCATAGCCAGTGATGAACGTGGTGTAAATGTTTTGTGTCATTGTGTCATTGTGTCATTGTGTGTGTTGGAGTAGTTGCCATCAGTAGTTGTGGTGACTTTACCCTACCATACATAACTGCCATGTAACCATTTTACAAACAACATATCTGCATACAAATTCAAATGCAATATTAGTGGTACTCATAGACCAGTGCACACCAGCCTGATATTTCATGTGATAGGCCGTCATTGAAAATAAGAATTTGTTAGTAACTGACTTGCCTAGTTAAATAAAGGTGAAAAAAGAATAAATAGCTGGAAACGGCAGATTATTAAATGGAATATAGGCATATGGAGGCCCATTATCAGCAACCGTCACTCCTGTGTTCCAATAGCACATTGCGTTATCTAATCCAAGTTAATCATTTTAAAAGGCTAATTGATCATTAGAAAACCCTTTTGAAATTATGTTAGCACAGCTGAAAACTGTTGTCCTGATAAAAGAAGCAATAAAAACTGGCCTTCTTTAGACTAGTTGAATATCTGGAGCATCAGCAATTGTGGGTTCGATTACAGGCTCAAAATGGCCAGAAACAAAGAACTTTCTTCTGAAACTCGTCAGTCTATTTTGTTTCTGAGAAATGAAGGCTATTCCATGCGAGAAATTGCCAAGAAATCAACATTGGAATAGACGCTAAACTAAGTAGGGCTGTATCTGAATTCAAATGAATGTGTGAAGGCATTCATTTAAATCAAGATGACAGACACTAAGGGGATAATTAGACTATACAAAAGTGACTGAACATCTGAGGCTGGTGCAGTAGACCAGTGTTTCACAACTCCGGTCCTCAAGTACCCCCAACAGTACATCATGTTTTTGTGGCCCCGGACAAGCACATCTTATTCTACTTGTCAACTAATTGGGTCTCTATCGGACCTTGAGAAAGAAGCTATGCTATCGTAAATACAGAATCTTATGCATTCTCATAACCGTCCCTATCGGAAAAGGAAAATGCATGATAAATACAGTGGGGAGAACAAGTATTTGATACACTGCCGATTTTGCAGGTTTTCCCTACTTACAAAGCATGTAAACGTCTGTACACTTCACCTGTGAGAGACGGAATATAAAACAAAAATCCAGAAAATCACATTGTATGATTTTTAAGTAATTAATTGGCATTTTATTGCATGACAAAAGTATTTGATACATCAGAAAAGCAGAACTTAATATTTGGTACCGAAACCTTTGTTTGTAATTACAGAGATCAAAAATTTTCTGTAGTTCTTGACCAGGTTTGCACACACTGCAGCAGGGATTTTGGCCCACTCCTCCATACAGACCTTCTCCAGATCCTTTAGGTTTCGGGGCTGTCGCTTGGCAAATATGGACTTTCAGCTCCCTCCAAAGATTTTCTATTGGGTTCAGGTCTGGAGACTGGCTAGGCCACTCCAGGACCTTGATATGCTTCTTACGGAGCCACTCCTTAGTTGCCCTGGCTGTGTGTTTCGGGTCGTTATCATGCTGGAAGACCCAGCCACGACCCATCTTCAATACTCTTACTGAGGGAAGAAGGTTGTTGGCCAAGATCTCGCGATACATGGCCCCATCCATCCTCCCCTCAATACGGTGCAGTCGTCCTGTCCCATTTGCAGAAAAGCATCCCCAAAGAATGATGTTTCCACCTCCATGCTTCATGGTTGGGATGGTGTTCTTGGGGTTGTACTCATCCTTCTTCTTCCTCCAAACACGGCGAGTGGAGTTTAGACCAAAAAGCTCTATTTTTGTCTCATCAGACCATATAACCTTCTCCCATTCCTCCTCTGGATCATCCAGATGGTCATTGGCAAACTTCAGATGGGCCTGGACATGCGCTGGCTTGAGCAGGGTGACCTTGCGTGCGCTGCAGGATTTTAATCCATGACGGCGTAGTGTGTTACTAATGGTTTTCTTTGAGACTGTTGGCCCGGCTCTCTTCAGGTCATTGACCAGGTCCTGCCATGTAGTTCTGGGCTGATCCCTCACCTTCCTCATGATCATTGATGCCCCACGAGGTGAGATCTTGCATGGAGCCCCAGACCGAGGGTGATTGACCGTCATCTTGAACTTATTCCATTTTCTAATAATTGTGCCAACAGTTATTGCCTTCTCACCAAGCTGCTTGCCTATTGTCCTGTAGACCATCCTATTGTCCTGTAGCCCATCTACAATTTAACCCTGATGTCCTTACACAGCTCTCTGGTCTTGGCCATTGTGGAGAGGTTGAAGTATGTTTGATTGAGTGTGTGGACAGGTTGTCTTTTATACAGGTAACGAGTTCAAACAGGTGTAGTTAATACAGGTAATGAGTGGAGAACAGGAGGGCTTCTTAAAGAAAACTAACAGGTCTGTGGGAGCCGGAATTCTTACTGGTTGGTAGGTGATCAAACACTTATGTCATGCAATGAAATGCAAATTAATTACTTAAAAATCATACAATGTGATTTTCTGGATTTTTCTCAGTTTTTCTCACAGTTTTTCTCACAGACCTCTACATGCTTTGTAAGTAGGAAAACCTGCAAAATCGGCAGTGTATCAAATACTTGTTCTCCCCACTGTATTTACTCTGAGCTGCGCTTCGATAGATTGGTCGAAGATGGAAAACTGGTTTGCCCAGAGATCGACATTGTCCTTTGAAGAATCTTTCAGGTTGTAGTGTTGTAGAGCGGATATGTTAAAGTACCCTGTCGCTCTTCAGAGATTGTCCGACCTTTCCTAGGCCACATACGTTTACAGCTGCAGCTGATATCTTGACGTCTAGGATGTGTCACTTCTTTAGTGAATAATCGTTCAAAGTTCATACCAAGTTGCCATAATCAGCTCTCACTGTATTCTGGCGGGTCTAGTCAAAATTCACCATTCCAGAGTGGTGATCATCACCTCCACATTGAAATTAGCTTTTTAAAACGTATGGACACCAGTCCTCACGTCATCCGGAACTAAATATTAATTTTGTTAGGTTGTAGTTGAAATTAGCCCTTTTTAACTTCTTATGGCTGCAGGGGGCAGTATTGAGTAGCTTGGATGAAAGGTGCCCATATAAAATGGCCTGCTCCTCAGTTGGAACGTTATTCAAGATATATGTAAACAACATTCTAAAGATTGATTCAGTACTACGTTTGACAAGTTTCTACTGACTGTTACGGAACTTTTGGACATTTCGTCACATTATAGTTGACGCGCTTTGTGACTTTGGAATTGTTTACCAAACTTGCTAACCAAAGTAGCTAATTGGACATAAATAATGGACATTTTCGAACAAATCAATCATTTATTGTGGACCTGGGATTTCTAGGACTGCATTCTGATGAAGTTCATCAAAGGTAAGGAAACCTTTATCATGTATTTTCTGGTTTCTCTTGACTCCAACATGGAGGCTAATTTGGCTACTGTTCTGATCGCCGTCTCAGATTATTGCATGGGTTGCTTTTTCCGTAAACTTAAAAAAAAATCTGACACGGCGGTTGCATTAAGGAGAGGTATATCTATAATTCCATGTGTATAACTTGCATTATTATCTCCATTTATGATGAGTATTTCTGTTGAAATGATGTGGCTATGCAAAATCACTTGATGTTTTTGGAACTAGTGAATCTAACGCGCCAATGTAAATATGAACTTCATCAAACAAAACATACATGTATTGTGTAACATGAAGTCCTATGAGTGTCATCTGATGAAGATAATTCAAGGTTAGTGATTATCTTTATTTATGCTTTTTGTGAATGCTATATTTTGCTGGAAAATGGCTGTGCTTATTGTGGTTTGGTGGAGACCTAACATAATCGTTTTTAGTGCTTTCGCTGAAAAGCCTATTTGAAATCAGACACTTTGGTGGGATTAACAACGAGAATAGCTTTATAATGATATAAGACATGTATGTTTTAGGAATTGTAATTATGAGATTTCTGTGGTTTGAATTTGGCGGCCTCTATTTTCACTGGTAGTTGTCGTATCAATCCCGATATTGGGTTTGCAGCCAAACCAAGTTAACCGTATGGACACCAGTCCTCACGTCGTCGGGAACTGAGTTTGACTTCCTGTTCGATGTCTGTTCGCTTGGACGTGGCCACTGAGGGAGCATAGTTTACTAAGGAAAATAATTATATCATTTGGAAGCTAAAAATAAATGTGATCTTTTCACAAATAGTTTCATTTTGAAACTTTTCAATTGCACAACAATTCCATGTGAATCTGATAATTAGAATGTGTAGACTTTCCAAGATACAATTTATGTAAACCTATCATTAGATATAATGTCCCAGACACCAACTGATCTGACATATTCTTTAAGTGCCAAAGGACACTTTCAACTGGTTGAGAAAGGGTAATATTTTTCCATTCCCCAAACTTTTGATGTTACCACGTTTCTATGTTAATTAACCTCTTGATACTCCCCATCCCGGATCCGGGATCGTGAATAAAGCCTCAGGCTCATTAGCATAACGCAACGTTAACGTTCTGAAAATCGCAAGTAAAATGAAAATAATGCGCCTGCTCTCAAGCTTAGCCTTTTCTTAACAACACTGTCATCTCAGATTTTCAAAATATGCTTTTGAACCATAGCAATTCACTAATTTGTGTAAGAGTATGCAAAGCTAGCTTAGCATTTTGAGTAGCATTTAGCACGCAACATTTTCACAAAAAACAGATAACCAAATAAATAAAATCATTTACCTTTGAAGAGCTTCGGATGTTTTCAATGAGGAGACTCTCAGTTACATAGCAAATGTTCAGTTTTTCCTGAAAGAATCTTTGTGTAGAAGAAATCGCTCCGTTTTGTACATCACATTTGGCTACCAAAACGAACCGAAAATTCAGTCACCAACAACGTCAAACCTTTTCCGAATTAACTCCATAATATCGACCGAAACATGGCAAACGTTGTTTGGAATCAATCCTCAAGGTGTTTTTTCACATATCTCTTCATTGATATATCGTTCGTGGAAGCCTGCTTTCTTCTCTGAATTCCATGGAAAAATACTTGCAGCTGAGGTTTGCGCACCAATTTCGGCGCAGGACACCGGGCGGACACCTGGAAAATGTAGTCTCTTATGGTCAATCTTCCAATGATATGCCTACAATTACGTCACAATGCTGCAGACACCTTGGGGAAACGACAGAAAGGGCAGGCTCATTCCTCTCGCATTCACAGCCATATAAGGAGACAATGGAAAACAGAGCCTCAAAAATCCTGCTGATTTCCTGGATGCCGTTTCATCTTGGTTTTGCCTGTAGCTCACGTTCTAGGGCACGCACAGAGAATATCTTTGCAGTTCTGGAAACGTCAGAGTGTTTTATTTCCAAAGCTATCAATTATATGCATAGTCGAGCATCTTTTTGTGACAAAATAGCATCAAGAGGTTAACAAAGGACTTTCCAAGAGTCCATTCTGTAGAGTGGAGAGGAAAGGGAGAAAGGTATTTATGGGGGAGTCATAAACCTCACCCAATAGGGCAACGTCATGACACTGTCACACCCTGATCTGTTTCACCTATCCTTGTGTTTGTCTCCACCCCCTCCAGGTGTCGCCCATCTTTCCAACTTATCCCCTGGGTTATACCTGTGTTTTCTGTCTGTCTGTGTCAGTTAGTCACATGCGCCGAATACAACCTTACAGTATAATGCTTACTTATGAGCCCCTATCTAACAGTGCAGTTTTTAAAAAAATATGCTAAGAATAAGAGATGAAAGGAACAAGTGATTAAAGAGAAACAGTAAAAAATAACAATATATACAGGGGGTGCCGGTAACAGAGTCAATGTGCGGGGGCACTGGTTAGTTGAGGTAGTATGTACATGTAAGTAGAGTTATTAAAGTGACCATGCATAGATGACAACAGAGAGTGCCAGTAGTAGGGAGAGGGGATGGCAATGCAAATAGTCTGTGAAGCCATTTGACTAGCTGTTCAGGAGTCTTATGGCTTGGGAGTAGAAGCTGTTTATAAGCCTCTTGGTCCTAGACTTGGCGCTCCGGTACCGTTTGCCGTGCGTTAGCAGAGAGAACAGTCTATAGAGTGGCTGGAGTCTTTGACAATTTTTAGGGCCTTCCTCCGACACCGCCTGGTATTGAGGTCCTGAATGGCAGGAAGCTAATGTACTGGGCCGTTCGTACTACCCTCTGTAGCGCCTTGCAGTCGGAGGCCGAGCATACCAGGCGGTGATGCAACCGGCAGGATGCTACCGATGGTGCAGCTGTAGAACCTTTTGAGGATCTGGGGACCCATGCCAAATCTTTTCAGTCTCCTGAAGGGGAAAAGGTATTGTTTTACGCTCTTCACTACTGTCTTTGTTTGTTTGAACTATTATAGTTTGTTTTTGATATGGACACCAAGGAACTGTTAAACTCGCGACCAGCTCCGCTACAGCCCCGTCAATGTTAATGGGGGCCTGTTCAGCCCACCTTTTCCTTTAGTCCACAATCAGCTCCTTTGTCTTGCTCACATTGAGGGAGAGGTTGTTGTGCTGGCACCACATTGCCAGTTCTCTGACCTCCTACCTATAATAGCTGTCTCGTTGTTGTCGGTGATCAGGCCTACCTTTGACATGTCGTCAACAAACTTAATGATGGTGTTGGAGTCGTGTTTGGCCACGCAGTCATGGGAATACAGGAGGGGACTAAGTACACACCCCTGAGGGGCCCCAGTGTTAAGAATCGGCATGGCAGACGTGTTGTTGCCTACTCTTACCACCTGGGGGCAGCCTATCAGTAAATCCAGTTGCAGAGGGGCGTGTTTAGTCCCAGAGTCCTTAGCTTGGTGATGAGCTTTGTGGGCACTATGGTGTTGAACGCTGAGCTGTAGTCAATGAACAGCATTCTCACATAGGTGTTCTTTTGTCCAGGTGAGAAAGGGCAATGTGGAGTGCGATTGAGATTGTGTCATCTGTGCATCTGTTGGGGCGGTATGCGAATTGGAGTGGGTCTAGGGTGTCCGGGAGGATGCTGTTAATGTGACCCATGACCAGCCTTTCAAATAATTTCATGGCTACTGACGTTAGTGCCACGGGGCGGTAATCATTTAGGCAAGTTACATTTGCTTCCTGGGCACAGGGACTATGGTGGTCTACTTGAAACCTGTAGGTATTACAGACACGGTCAGGGAGAGGTTGAAAATGTCAGTGAAGACACTTGACAGTTGGTCCACGCATGCTTTGAGTACACGTCCTGGTAATCTGTCTGGCCCAGCGGCTTTGTGAATGTTGACCTGTTTAAAGGTTTTGTTCACATCGGCTACCGAGAGCTTTATCACATTCGTCCAGAACAGCCGATGCTCTCATGCATGCTTCAGTGTTGCTTGCCTTGAAGCGAGCATGAAAGGCATTTAGCTCGTCTGGTACACTCGCTTCACTGGGCAGCTCGCATCTGGGTTTCCATTTGTAGTCTGTAATAGTTTTCAAGCCCTGCCACATCCTACAAGTGTCAGAGCAGGTGTAGTAAGATTCAATCTTGACGCTTTTCTTGTTTGATGGTTCGTCTGAGGGCATAGCGGAACTTCTTATAAGCTTCCGGATTAGTTTCCCGCTCCTTGAAAGCGGCAGCTCTAGCCTTTAGCTCGATGCGGATTTTGCCTGTAATCCATAGCTTCTGGTTGGGATATGTACGTACAGTCACTGTGGGGACGATGTCATCGATTTTTTTTTTGAGGTGGTGTATTCCTCAATGCCATTGGATGAATCCCGGAACATATTCCAGTCTGTTCTAGCAAAACAGTCCTGTAGAGTAACATCTGTGTCATCTGACCATTTCCATATTGAGCGAGTTACTGGTTTTCCTGCTTTAGTTTTTACTTGTAAGCAGGAATCAGGAGGATGGAAATATTTTCAGATTTGCTGGGGAGAGCTTTGTTTGCCAAATGTATCTCTAATTGTGGAGTAAAGGTGGTCTAGGATTTTTTTCCCCTGGTTGCACATGACATGCTGGTAAAATGTTGATAAAATTGATTTAGATTGCCTGCATTAAAGTCCCCGACCAATAGGAGCGCTGCTTCTGGGAGAGCATTTTCTTCTTTGCTTATGGCCTCATAGAGTTGGTAGACAATGGGTACACACAGGCTGTCAACGTTTTTTAAACCCAGGGCAGCAAGTCTGTGCCCAGCCCAGCCCGGCCCAATCAAATCAATTGTAGTCGCTCTGCCTCTCGTCATTTGTTTGTCTTAATTATTTAATCACACAGTGTGCTTAAAGCATCAAGACAAGCTCAGTGCATGTAGTTGATTTTATTAAAAAACGTGTCTATACAGTGCAATTGGAAAGTATTCAGACTCCTGGACTTTTTCCACATTTTGTTACCTTACATGCTTATTCTAAAATTGATTAAATACTTTTTTCCCCTCATTAATCTACAGACAATACCCCATAATGACAAAGCAAAAACAGGTTTATTATTTCTAAAATGTACATTCTACTCAGACCCTTTACTCAGTACTTTGTTGAAGCATCTTTGGCAGAGAATACAGCCTCGATTCTTTTCTTAGGTATGACACTGCAAGCTTGGCACACCTGTATTTGGGGAGTGCCATTTTGCTCATCAATCTACACCCAATTCCCCATAATGACAAAGGAAAATTAGGTTAAATTTTTCTTTGCCAAATGTAAACTAAATAAAAAACTAAAATATCACATTTACGTAAGTATTCTTGGTTATGACACTCCTGTATTTAGGGGGATTCTCCCATTCTTCTCTGCAGATCCTCTCAAGCTCTGTCAGGTTGGATGGGGATTGTCGCTGCTCAGGTCTCTCCAGAGATGTTAGATCTGGTTCAAGTCCGGACTCTGGCTGGGCCACTCAAGGACATCCATAGACTTGTCCCAATGACATTCATGCGTTGTCTTGGCTGTGTGCATAGGGTTGTTGTCCTATTGGAAGATAAACCTTCGCCCCCAGTCTGAGGTCCTGAGTGCTCAGGAGCAAATGTATCATATTTTTCTCTGTACTTTGCTCCGTTCATCTTTCCCTCGATCCTGACTAGTCTCTCAGTCCCTGCCACTGAAAAACATCCCCACTGCATGATGCTGCCACCACCATGCTTCATCGTAGAGGTGATGCCAGGATTCCTCCAGATGTGACGCTTGGCATTCATGTCAAAGTGTTCAATCTTGGTTTCATCAGACCAGAGAATCTTGTTTCTCATGGTCTGAGAGTCCTTTAGGTGCCTTTTGGCAAACTCCAAGCGGGCTGTCATGTGCATTTTACTATGGAGTGGCTTCCGTCTTGCCACTCTACCATAAAGGCCTGATTGGTGGAGTGCTGCAGAGATGGTTGTCCTTATGGAATGTTCTCCCACCTCCACAGAGAAATTCTGGAGCTCTTTCAGAGTGACCATTGGGTGCTTGGTCACCTCCCTGACCAAGGTCCTTCTCCCCCATTTGCACAGTTTGGCCAGGCAGCCAGCTCTAGGAAGAGTCTTGGTGGTTACAAACTTCTTTAATTTAAGAATGATGGAGGCCACTGTGTTCTTAGGGACCTTCAATGCTGGAGACATTGTTTGGTACCTTTTCCCAGGTCTATGCCTCTACATAATCCTGTCTCTGAGCTATACGGTCAATTCCTTTGACCTCATTGCTTGGTTTTTGCTCTGACATGCACTGTCAGTTGTGGGACCTTATATAGACAGGTGTGTGCCTTTCCAAATCATGTCCAATAAATTGAATTTACTAAAGGTGGATTCCCAATAAAGTTGTAGAAACATCTCAAGGATGATCAATGGAAACAGGATGCACCTGAACTCAATATTGAGTCTCATAGCAAAGGGTCTGAATTCTTATGTAAATAAGGTATTTCTGTTCTTCCTTTTTAATACCTTTTCTAACATTTCTAAAAACCTGTTTTTGCTTTGTTATGGGGTATTGTGTGTAGATTGAACATATATTATATAAACATGTATTTAATCAATTTTAGAATAAGGCTGTAACGTAACAAAATGTGGAAAAAGTTCAGGGGTCTGAATATTTTCTGAATGTACTTCTTAATTTTTTAAAACCAAACGATTGGTCGAAAGAACAGACCACCCTCGGTCGACCAAGATTGTTTTTTTGTCAGGGACAGCCCTAAATCCATGTCAGATTTTGTTTCTGGGGAGGGGGGTAGTATATAACTGGATTTAGTCATTTAGTCATTTATTATGCATTGCTTGGTGTTACAGTCAGAGGTTCTGCCTTATTCTTATGCTTTATTCTCGGTCTATATTCTAGAATAAAGCATTGAAGCAGCATAAAGCAAAAGTAACCAACTGCTGCTAGTAATTGGGGCCACTTTCCAATCTGCGCCAATAATACATAGCAGTAGGTGAAATCTCAGATTATTAAAATACTACTGTACTAAAATGTAATAAAATGGTCGGTAGCATTCATCTTGCACAACACAGAAATTACAAGGTCACCCATTTCAATCACATTGGGGAAAAATACTCCACACGACATGGATGATCTCGGAGTGGTTTAGAAACAAAAGATCATTCATCTGATCATTCCTCGAAGAACAAAAAGACGACCAGAGAATCAATGCTTTGTTTTATCAATTATTCAACAAGAAATTGGAAATGGGAAAAGGCCATTCAATAAGACAACTGGAAACACTGCATAAAATAGTTTATGAACCAAATGCATAGCAAGTCAAATGGATGAGAAAACCCTTAAAGATGGATGTTAACATGGAATGGAACAATAACCATAGAGGGGAAGTGTGTTATGCTTGCTGTTGAGAACACAGAATAGAAAGTTGAACACAAATCAGGATAATCTGATCAATTCACTCAAATGAACAACCATTCCATGAATAAAACCTTTCTTAACCTCAGCATTGCAATAGGGGTGGTCTGCAGCACACCCCTTGTACAGTAAAGAATGGGTCAACGTCAAGAGTGAGAATCATTTCACAGGCCTCACTTTTGCCCAAAATTGACCTGAAACCATCAGAAAAGTTCATCAGCATCAAAGTCATGTTAAAACAATTGGTACAGATAATCATATCAGACACACATTGAATGCCTCTTGCGACACATTGAAGGCCTCCTTCTATGGAAGGGGGTGAGAACCATTACCCTCTTCGGTTTTGTATCGAAGTCAATGTACCCAGAGGAGGACGGAAACTATGGTGCAACCCCGGAGAGTGCTGTTGAGGCTAGTGTAGACCTCCATTGCAAAACAGTGTGTTACTATATTTTGTATAGAATTATCAAAAAATGAAAACTTTTATTGTTTCACTATTTCTATATTTTTGAAATTCACTGAGGAGGATGGTTCTCCTCTGAGTAGCCTCAACTGGTGTACATTTGGATAAAACGGTTTACAGTTGGATAACATATATCTATGCTCTAACTTAAATAAACCATGTTAAAATGCCAATAGGAGTGTGTTTTTATAAAAATAAGTTATTTGTTTCATCTGAAAATCCCCTTTTGACATGTAGTAGATTCTGTTTGTCCAATTTCTAGGAAGATTTGAACACACTTAACCCCAAGTTTGTCCAAAGTTTTCACCATCATTGTAAAGCCCTACTTTTTTTTGTTGCTTTGGGAAAGTCATTTCACAAGATTTGTACTGACAGTTGAAGTCAGAAGTTTACATACACCTTAGCCAAATACATTTAAACGCAGTTTTTCACAATTCCTGACATATAATCCTATTAAAAATTCCCTGTCTTCCTATCAGTCAGGATCACCACCTTATTTTGAGAATGTAAAATGTCAGAATAAGAGTAGAGAGAATTATTTCTTTCAGCTTTAATTTCTTTCATCGCATTTCCAGTGGGTCAGACATTTACATACATCAATTAGTATTTGGTAGCATTGTCTTTAAATTCTTTAACTTGGGTCAAACATTTCAGGTAGCCTTCCTGTTATGTACTTGAGTGAAGACCCAAAAGCGGTTTTAACAGAAAACAGAGTTCTTTAATGAAAAAACAGGAATGGCATAAATCCTCTTCCGACGTTGTATAGTGCAGGATGCACCTGCCAGGCCGACTCCGACAGGATAGGACAAGGTGGAAGCAAACGAGACGCTAGCTTGCTTCTGGCATGAAAAACACAAACAAGAATCTGACACTGAAAGTAGCAGGAACAGAGAGAGAAATAGAGACCTAATCAGAGGAGAAAGAGAGAACAGGTGGGAAAGGATGAATGAGCTAGTTCGGGGAGATGTAGAACAGCTGAAGAAGGAGAGACAGAGAAGGTAACCTAATAAGACCAGCAGAGAGAGACAGAGTGAAGAGAAAGGACAGGAACAGACATAATAAGACATGACACTTCCACAAGCTTCCCACAATAAGTTGGGTGAATTTTGGCCCATTCCTCCTGACAGAGCTGGTGTTTATAGGCCTCCTTGCTCGCACACACTTTTTCAGTTCTACCCGCAAATTTTCTAGAGGATGAGGTCAGGGCTTTGTGATGGCCACTCCAATACCTTGACTTTGTTGTCCTTAAGCCATTTTCTACAACTTTGGAAGTATGCTTGGGGTCATTGTCCATTTGGAAGACCCATTTGCGACCAAGCTTTAACTTCCTGACTGATGTCTTAAGAAGTTGCTTCAAAATACCCACATAATTGTCCTTCCTCATGATGCCATCTATTTCGTGAAGTGCACCAGTCCCTCTTGAAGCAAAGCATCCCCACAACATGATGCTGCCACCCCCGTGCTTCACGGTTGGGATGGTGTTCTTCTGCTTGCTAGCTTCCCCTTTTTTCCTCCAAACGTAATGATGGTCATTATGGACAAACAGTTCTATTTTTGTTTCATCAAACCAGAGGAAATTTCGCCAAAAAGTATGATCTTTGTCCCCATGTGCAGTCGCAAACCATAGTCTGGCTTTTTATGGCGGTTTTGGAGCAGTGGCTTCTTCCTTGCTGAGCGCCCTTTCAGGTTACGTCGATGTAGGACTCGTTTTACTGTGGATACAGATACGTTTGTATCCGTTTCCTCTAGCATCTTCACAAGGTCCTATGCTGTTGTTCTGGGATTGACTTGCACTTTTCGCACCAAAGTACGTTCATCTCTAGGAGACAGAATGCGTCTCCTTCCTGAGCGGTATGACGGCTGTGTGGTCCCATGGTGTTTATACTTGCATCCTATTGTTTGTACAGAAGAACGTGCTACCTTCAGGCGTTTGGAAATTGCTCCCAAGGATGAACCAGACTTGTGGAGCTCTACAATTGTTTTTCGAGTTCTTGGCTGATTTCTTTTGATTTTCCCATGATGTCAAGCAAAGAGGCACCTCCAATTGTTTCAAGTTATGTCAATTAGCCTCTCAGATGCTTCTAAAGCCATGACATAATTTTCTGGAATTTCCCAAGCTGTTTAAATGCACAGTCAACTTAGTGTATGTAAACTTCTGACCCACTGGAATTGTGGTACTGTGAATTACAAGTGAAATACTCTGTCTGTAAACAATTTTTGGAAAAAATATTACTTGTGTCATGTACAAAGTAGACGTCCTAACTGACTTGCCTCAACTATAGTGTTAAGGCTCGGGACAATACTGCCCCCTTGGGATGAATTGCATGCCCATAGTAAACTGAAAAGAAATCTGTCCAAAATTGCTAATATATGCATATAACAATTATTATTGAATAGAAAACACTCTAAAGCTTCTAAAACCGTTTCAATTATGTCTGTATGTATAGCAGAACTCACAGGGCAGCCAATCTCCCAAACTAGTTTTGTCATACAGAAAGTTGGGCCAACTTTGACGGCATGGCCCCCACCCTTCCCAACCAGCTATGGATCTGGGAACAGTTTCTATGTCTTCCGCGAGATGTCCTCTTTCAGTAGAGCATTTAATTGTGCAAATCATGCGAGCTTTTAACCTTTGGCAGGCAAAATTGTGAGTGTCGCGAGAAAATAGATGCGCTTTCAGGCGCACGTTGGGCACAGAGCTCCCTTTGTTCCAACTTGCACGAGAAGAAGTCAGTTTGTCCGGTCGAATTGAGAATTGTTTTGTATGTTAATAACATCCTAAAGCTTGATTCTGTATTTAGTTTGACCAGTTTAGTCGACATATAATATGTAATTTTGAAGTTTTGATGCGCAACTGTTCGGGACCAGAAGTCATTTTGGATGCATTTCAGCTGGAACTTGTCGCAATATGCTAATACAAAGACACACGACTTGAAACCAAACAATGTTTTGGGTGAGTATGACTCCTTCCACTACATTCTGATCGAAGACCATCAAAGGTAAGGGAATATTTATGTTGTAATTTTGTGTTTCTGTTGACTCCAACATAGTGGAGAAATATTGCTTACGTCTGAGCGCCGTCTCAGATTATTGAATAGTGAACGATTTCTGTAACTTTAAAAATAAATGTGACAAAGCGATTGCATTAAGAAGCAGTGTATCTTTCTAACTATATGTAGAACATGTATATTTAGTCAAAGTTTATGATGTGTATTGCTGTTATCTGGCGTTATCTGGCGGAGTTATCTATAATTTCTCCGGACATTTTTTTAGCATTTTCTGAACATGGCGTCAATGTAAACGGAGATTTATGGATATAAATTGAATATTATTGAAAAAAACATAAATGTACTGTGTAACATGTCCTATTACTGTCATCTGATGAAGATTTTCTAAAGGTTAGTGAATTATTTTTCTTTTAATCCTGCGTTTGTGATTGCATCTTTTGTTCGACAAAATGGCTACATATCGTCTATTTCTTTGTGGTGGTTTGACATACATATGTGCTATGTTTTCGCCGTAAAACATTTTAGAAATCTGACTCGCTGGGTAGATGAACAAGGTGTTTATCTTTCATTTGAGCTATTGGACTTGTTAATGTGTGGAGGTTAAATATTTCTACGAACGGGGGGGTACCCCTTGGGGAACCTGTAGCGTGAACACGTTAACAAGAAATTTGTGGAGTGGTTGAAAACCGAGTTTTAACTTATTTTGGGCAGGTGATACAGTAGTGTCCAACCTGGCCAACTTCCTGTGAAATTGCAGAGTGCGAAATTCAAACTACAGAATTATAAATATTTAACTTTTGTTCGATAATGTCCTTTATATCCATAAAAACTTGGCGCGCTTAAGTCAATAATCCACCCAGTTTCCCTCCATCAAAATGCATACAAAATGAATCCCAAACGTTACTAATAAACTTTTCAAAACAAGTCAAACAACGTTTATAATCAAACCTTAGGTACCCTAATACTTAAATAAACGATAACATTTAAGACAGAGAATCGTTATTATCTTTACCGGGCAAAATGACCAAAGAACGCGCTCTCATTCACGCGCTTGGAAACACTACAGCCAAAATGGTATCCACCTTGAAAAACAACCATTTCTGGCTCATTTTTCCAAAAAACAGCCTGAAACTCTTTCTAAAGACTGTTGACATCTAGTGGAAGCCCTAGGAACTGCAATCTGGGAGGACTTCGCCTTATAATAAAAGTGACAGCCATTGACAATTGTGGTAGGCTGAAACATTGTTTTTTTGGGATGGTTTGTCCTCGTGGTTTTGCCTGCCATATCAGTTCGGTTATACTCACAGACATTATTGTAACAGTTTTAGAAACTTGTCTATCTATTGTCTTTTAAAATCTACCAATTGTATGCATATCCTAGCTTCTGGGCCTGAGTAACAGGCAGTTGACTTTGGGAACTCTTTTTATCCGGACGTGAACATACTGCCCCTACCCAAGAGAGGTTAATGACTTCAACATAAGTATATGTAAACCTCTGACTTCAACTGTATTTAATTTGATTAGTGTAACAACAAATGATCTCTCATTGTAATATGGTAAAATTAGTAATTTACCCATTTTAAACCTTTAACATCTAATAGTCAAATCATAATGTAAATGCAGTTGAGCTGCTTCTACTCTTTTTGGCCATTTTGTGATTTGTGGTGGAAAACTGAGTGTGTCGAACACAACAAGTTTGCATTTTGAATTTTCATTCAATTGCCCCTCCCTAATGCACACAACAAGCTTCCATTATTCCTGTTACAAGGGGAATTATGGCTGATTTGTCTAAAACACTGTTATGGTCAGCCCTGTCACTTTAATAGTCACTTTTATAGTAATGTATCTTAATTTAACCTCTTTATGTGGGAAAACATGTTTATTATGAAGTTGAACATGTGCTCATTAGCTGAAATAAATAGTTATTTTGAACCAAATTACACTAGAGTGCCAATAACACTACTCAAATGGCACTTTATTCGTGGAATAACATGTCTCACTGAATTCCCTCATTCCCTCAAACTCTGTTTGTGTGTTGTGGATGTCAGAGCACAAAATAGAAAATTTATATTTTGATAATAATCTATCAATGAGAATTGACATCTGAATCCAAGGAACAAGCAGATGGTCCTTGGGCTCTGGTTACCATTATCAGCTTGGCTGGATATGAGTTATTTTTATGAAGCCAAATTACTCAGAGTAATAACATAAATGAAGTGTTGAACATGCAGAGGCCCCACATACCCCCTGATGCTTAAATGAGGGTATCATTCGCTTGAGCTGCTGGGCTCTAGGGGCTTTAATTTAATATTGGTTGCCAAGAAATCAGCAATCAAAACGTGTTTGAAAAGATAACATTTGCACCATAATAAACAAAAAGGTGAAAATATGGTAGAAACTATGAATGGAGATACAGTGAAGGATAAGATACAGAGCTTGAGTCAACAGTTTTGATCTCAATCATAACTGTTGTTTGGCAAAATTACTTCACAATCGTCATGCTAAATTATACATTGAAAATGATTGACAAAATAACTATATTTGGCTCTTATTCTTCTATTTGCCATTATCTGGACCAAAATATCGAAATTATAGTGAAACAGTAAGACCCAAAGTTGCATCCCATTTAAATATGTTGGAGACAGTGGTACGCAGCAGTTTGTAAGGTGCACTCTTAGGAAAAAAAAGAGTTCCAAATGGGTTCGTCGGCTGTCCCCACAGGAGAGCCCTTTTGGTTTCTGGTTAAAAAGAAAAATTCAGATCTAGGTAGAACCCTTTTGGGTTCCATGTTGAACCTTTTCTGGAACGTGTTCTACCTGGAACCAAAACGGGTTCTTCAAAGGGTTATCCTATGGGGACAGCCGAAAATCCCTTTCGGATTCTGGATAGCATCAGTTTTTCTAAGAGTGTACGCAGAACTGGTGGTGCACTACTGGTGCCACAGCATCACCCAAGTTCATAGAAATGGTGACATCTTATCTTCGTCATTCATTGCGTTTTTGAGTGGTTTTGCATCAATGAAACAACCAACCTTCAACATTTTTTTGTTCAAAGGAAGGCAAATACATTTTACAAGGAGATACCATACCTGCAGTTATTAGATATTATCCACGAGTACCTTTTTTTTGTGTTTTTCGTCTCTGAAAGTCATCTGAGCACACATCAGTCTTCTGTTCGCACCGACCGTGACATCCATCTTACACAAGTTAGGTTTCATCTTTTCTGTGTTGTCGTAAATCACAGAGATTGATTGTCATAAATGTTTTATATCCGGCCACCTTGGCACTGCAGTGTAATCCGAGCCGCTCCTCCTCTTCTGAGGCCAGCCTGCAACTAAATGTATTATGTCCTGTGCGCCCCTCCCCTTCTTACTGCATGTTTAGTTGCACCTTTTCAACTTCGTTAATTCATTCTCATCAGTGGCAAAACCTCCTTCGTGTCACTCTTCCCTGGCAAATGTTCTCTCCCCCCAACCACCTGAACTCTCCTCCTAGTTCCCTCAGTGCACTGTTTTAGGTATTTTCTGACCAACTTTCCTTTGTTTGACTTTTATTGACCTTTTGTTCCGACCAAGACAAATGTTAATGGTCGAACAAAGGCCTTTTGTGGTTAAACAAGATTTTTGCAAATTGTATACAGGTTGTTATATGTGCAGTGGCAGTGTTACAAAAACACAATTTTGTGCACAATACTGGCTATTGCCTGATTTGTTTTTATAGTGATATAGGCTCATTTCAATAGGTACAGTACCATTTTTAACACATCCCTCCACCAGCTCCCTTTAAAAGCATTTCAAGATGAGTTCCATTGAGAAATGGCCCTGTGCACGTAGAGTTGAGAGTGAATTTAAGGTTGAATAGGTGTCGGTAAGAATACAATGTAACACTGCACCTTAGTGCTGTATAATTCCCTTCTTTGCCATTATCCACAGGTGCTAGACTATCTTGTGTTGCTTGAATAAAACATTGCAATCCAAAGGCAACTCAACTAAAGGAGTATTGGGACTCAATCAAGATACAAGATGGCGCTGCAGTGGATAGCGTCTATCATACGGGCTCCTGAACAATTCAGCTATTTTGTGTGTTTATTTATGCAGAATTTCTTTGGTACATAATGCCTTTATTTCCGATGGCCGAAAAAAAGCTTCTGGACATCAGTACAGCGATCACTAACCTCAATTTGGATTAAACTTTCTTCTTCAACCAGTCAGCAGCTCTGGACGTTCCGCTTATTCCGGACCAGGCCCTAATTACCGGGACTGGAAAGAAGAAGCTGCTGCGAAAGAGTGGCAGGCGAGGCGGCATTTTGACGAGACTATGTTGGCAAGCAAATAGACCACCATTAAATTCTATTCCATTGGCGAACGTGCAGTCACTGGAGAACAACCTGGATGGGCTCAGTTCAAGACTCCTATCAACGGGACCTGAAAAAACATACTATCCTGTGGTTTTCAGAGTCATGGCTGAACGAGGACCTGGATAATATACATCTCACTGGTTTTTCTATGTTTCGTCGAGACCGGACGGCAGACTTGGGTAAGATGAAGGAAGGAGGGGTGTGTCTCTTTGTTAACAACAGCTAGTGCGCAATATCTAATGTTAAGGAACTCTGTCTACCAGCTGTAGACCATACCATTTACCAGGAGAGTTTTCATCTATATTTTTGGTAGCTGTCTATTTACCACCACAAACTGCACTGGCACTAAGACAACACTCAATGGGCTCTATATGGCCATAAGCTAATAAGAAAATGCACATTTAGAGGTCATATTTATTGCAGCCGGTGATTTTAATGCAGGTAAACTGAAATCCATTTTACTTAATTTTTACCAGCATGTCACCTGTGCAACTAGAAGCGACATAACTCTGGATCAGGGATCATCAACTAGATTTTGCCGCAGGCCGATTTTTTTTATTGAGCGGAGGGTTTGGGGGGGGGGGGCTGAACATAATTACAAATTGCAAATTGACCGCAAGAAGCCCGAACAGATATATACAGTGCATTCGGAAAGTTTTCAGACCCTTTCTTCATATAGATACGTTGCAGCCTTATATAGTTGTCTTGGTTGGAAGGTGAACTTTCGCCCCAGTCTGAGGCCCTGAGGCTCTGGAGCAGGTTTTCATCAAGGATCTCTCTGTACTTTGCTCTGTAAATCTTTCCCTCTATCCTGACAAATCTCCTAGTCCCTGCCGCTGAAAAATATCCCCACAGCATGATGCTGCCACCACCGTGTTTCACCGTACGGATGGCGCCAGGTTTCCTCCAAATGTGATGCTTGGCATTCAGGCCAAAGTATTCAATCTTGGTTTCATCAGACCAGAGAATCTTGTTTATTTTACTAAGGAGTGGCTTCCGTCTGGCCACTCAACCAATAAGGCCTGATTGGTAGCGTGCTGCAAATATGGTTGTCCTTCTGGAAGGTTCTCTTATCTCCACAGAGGAACTCTGGAGCTCTGTCAGAGTGACCATCGGGTTCTTGGTCACCTCCCTGACCAAGGCCCTTCTCCCCTGATTGCTCAGTTTGGTTGTGCGGCCAGCTCTCGGAAGAGTCTTGGTGGTTCGAAACTTCTTCCATTTAAGAATGATGTAGGCCACTGTGTTCTTGGGGACCTCCAATGCTGCAGAAATGTTTTTGTACCCTTCCCCAGATCTGTGCCTCAACATAATCCTGTCTCGGAGTTCTACAGACAATTCCTTCGACCTCATGGCAACTGCGGGACCTTATATAGACAGGTGTGTGCCTTTCCAAATCATGTCCGATCAATTGAATTTACCACAGGTGGACTCCAATCAAGTTGTAGAAACATCTCATGGATGATCAATGGAAACAGGATGCACCTATGCTCAGTTTCAAGTCTCATAGCAAAGGGTCTTAATACTTATGTAAAACATTTATTTTTTTTGTTGTTTTTTTAATACATTTGCAAAAAAATATAAAATCCTGTTTTTGCTTTGTAATTATGGGGTATTCTGTGTAGATTGATGAGAATTTGAAAAATAAAACATTTTAGAATATGGCTGTAACGTAACAAAATGTGGAAAAAGTGAAGGGGTCTGAATACTTTCCGAATGCACAGTAATATTTGACTAAAACATAATTTCAAACCTTGCTGATATTGTCATATGGTCATGTGTCTCTCTAATATGCGTGGGAATACTTTGGAACAGAATTCCAAAATTAAAATTACTTGCCACTGATTTTCTGGTGTTTTTACAGTATTTTATGTACAACAATGAAAAATGTTTTTTATGTTTTAATGTTTTGCTCAGACCAAATATAAACACCTGCAGGCTAAATATCATCCACGGGCCACAAATTGGGGATCCCTGCTCTAAATCACCTCTACTCCACACACAGAAACATATACCAGGCCATCCCTCACCCGCCCTTTGGCAAATCAGACAATAATTCTATCCTTCTGTGTCGTGCTTACAAGAAAAAACTCAAACAGGAAGTGACACGCTCAATATGGAACTGGTCTGATGACGTGGAGGCTAAGATACAGGACTGTTTTGCTTGCACAGACTGGAAAATGTTCCGGGATTCATCCAATAACATTGAGTTTACCACATCAGTCAACAGGCTTCATTAATAAGTGCAACGATGACAACGTCCTCATAATGACCGTATGTATTTGCTCTGGCGCTTGACGGATGTGGCAGGGCTTGCAAACTATCACGGATTATAAAGGGAAATACAGCCTCGAGCTGCCCAGCGACATGAGGCGGCAGATAGCTTAGTGGTTAGAACATTGGACTAGTAACCGAAAGGTTGCAAGATTGAATCCCCAAGCTGACAAGGTAAAAATATGTTGTTCTGTCCCTGAACATGGCTGTCATTGAAAATAAGAATTTGTTCTTAACTGACTTGCCTAGTTAAATGACGGTAAAATAAAAGATTTGACTACCAGATGAGCTAAATGCTTTCTATGCTTGCTTCGAGGCAACCATGCATGAGAGTACTAGCTGTTCCGGGCCTGCAACAGTGTGATCACGCTCTCAATTGCACTCCACACTCAACTGGACAAAAGGAGTACATATAGTTGAAGTCGGAAGTTTACATACACCTTAACCAAATACATTTAAACTCAGTTTTTCACAATTCCTGACATTTAATCCGAGTAAAAATTCACTGTCATAGGTCAGTTAGGATCACCACTTTATTTTAAGAATATGAAATGTCAGAATTATAGTAGAGAGAATGATTTATTTTGGCTTTTATTTCTTTCATCACATTCCCAGTGGGTCAGAGGTTTACATACACTCAATTAGATTTTGGTAGCATTGCCTTTAAATTGTTTACCTTGAATCAAATGTTTCAGGTAGCCTTCCACAAGCTTCCCACAATAAGTTGGGTGAATTTTGGCCCATTCCTCCTGACAGAACTGGTGTGACTGAGTCAGATTTGTAGGCCTCCTTGCTTGCACATGCTTTTTCAGTTCTGCTCACAAACTTTCTATAGGATTGAGGTCAGGGCTTTGTGATGGCCACTCCAATACCTTGACTTTGTTGTCCTTAAGCCATTTTGCCACAGCTTTGGAAGTATGCTTGGGGTCATTGTCCATTTGGAACACCCATTTGCGAGCGACTAAGCTTTAACTTCCTGACTGATGTCTTAAGATATTGCTTCAACATATCCACATAAATTATCCTTCCTCATGCTGCCATCTATTTTGTGAAGTGCACCAGAAGTGCACCAGTCCCTCCTGCAGCAAAACACCCCCACAACATGATGCTGCCACCGTGCTCCCAACCATGCTTCATGGTTTGGATGTTGTTCTTCAGCTTGCAAGCCTCCCCCTTTTTCCTCCAAACATAAAGATGGTCATTATTTCTAAATAGTTCTAATTTTGTTTCATCAGACCGGAGGACATTTCTCCAAAAAGTACGATATTTGTCCACGTGCAGTTGCAGTCTTGTCCCATCGCTGCAACTGCCCTACGGATTCGAGAGAGGCGAAGGTCGAGAGTCATGTGTCCTCCAAAACTGTTAAGCCACACTGCTTGCTTAACCAGAAGCCACCTGCACCAATGTGTCAGAGGAAACACCATCCGGCTAGCAACGAAAGTCAGCTTGCAGGCATCCGGCCCGCCACACGGAGTTGTTAGAGCGTGATGAGACAAGGAAATCCCAGCCGGCCTAACCCGGTCAATGCTGGGCCAATTGTACGGCGCCTCATGGGTCTCCTGGTCACGACCATCTGTGACACAGCCTGAGATCAATCCTGGGTATGTGCCTTAGCGATGCAGTGCCTTAGACTGCTGTGCCACTCGGGAGACCTGTAACAATATTTGTAAGTATCGCAGATACCTCACCATACATACTTTGCAAAATCATTATCTTGTCTTTTAACTTGTTGCAGTCATGAGATTCTCTACACTTCGCATTCCTTCACAAAACATAATAACTTATCGATTCATTACATTAGTGCTGTTGATCTCATAGTTCTTGATGACATAGTGAATCATAATTTGATGTCTGATGAGAGATGTCCATTATTCTTCGTATGAAATTGTAAGCTATCGCATCATCACACTTTGTCTGCCATGTTAGAAAAGACCTACAAACGTTTGATTATTCAGACATTTTCCTTGCTATGGCTCCTTTGTTACAGTTGACATTGAGTAAATAAATAAAGGCGATTTAAAATGTGTGTGGGAATGCATGCACTGCTACTCTCAAATTGCAGTTAGAAATACAGAAGATGACAGTATGACCAGTACGGCCAACAATTCTCAATCAGTAGGGACGAGAGCTGAGAAAAAGTGGTTGTCATTTCTTTATAACAAACCTGATGTGTGGGAACATGTATTTTTGACTTTGTTGTAAAGACTCTAAAGCATGTTTTATTTGTTAGATTCACCCAGTAAAATGCATATTCACCTTAGTCAGTCATACTGTATATTTACTTGCCTTTTCAATCAACAGTATTTATTTAATCATTATAACTAGTGGGCATTATGTAATTATTATATATATGTTTTTTAATGTAACCTTTATTTAACTAGGCAAGTCAGTTAATTAAGAACAAATTCTTATTTACAATGAACGGCTTACACCATACAAACCCAGATGACACTGGGCCAATTGTGCACCACCCTATGGGACTCCAAATCACAGCCAGTTGTGATACAGCCTGGATTTGAACCAGGGTGTCTGTAATGACACCTCAAGCACTGAGATGCAGTGCTTCAGACCGCTGCACCACTTGGTAGCCCGTGTGAACCAATTATCAGTTGATGTTATTCTTCAATAACACAGACCCCAAAGCAAATCACAGGGGTGAAAAATATATTTATTCAAAGTGAACAAATCTTAGTTGTTATGCTTGAAAGTGGATCTTCAACATTCGTTCTTTCCTGTTCTCGTTGTTTTCCCTCTGAACAAAGAGAAAGGATTCAGTTTTTACCAAAGCATAGCCTGTGGTTTGACCAATTAGAATTCATTGCAGTAAAATTGGACCAATGGCCAAATACAAAGTATCCCGTTTCAGGCTTCAATGTATACATAGTTTTTTACCAATCAGATCTTGCCATACGTAGCTATGAATCCTGAATATCTTTGAATATTCCTTCACCATATACATGAAATTACCATAACCTCATTGAAACAACGCTTTAAATTGTTTTTCATTACATGAATGAATTCTCCTGAAACAATCAAAATACACTTCAAAACCCTGCACATGACATTGACACATCCACAGCAAATATATTGACCAAAGGCCCAAACTGCAATATTGTGATATGACATTGACACATATCCACCGGAAATTAAAACATATTGACCAAAGGGACGAAAAACAATATCAGAAGGTCTTTTTTTTCATTATACAGTTAGGTCTTATGTTTACTCACAGACAGATAGGGAGGGTGTTGACTGAGATAAATTATTACAAGCACATTTCATCCAGTCCCCCATCATGCCGTGTAATGATAACAATTAGTACATGTAATTAGATGTAATTACAATCAGACAGTCAAGACAATGGGATCATTATTTATGATTGCAATTAACTCCCTCCTTAGTAATCAATCTATTGATATTCTAAGCTGTTCCTGTGCATTATTGTTGTAATTGTATGTGTTTGGTGAGGGAAAAGTACATATTACATTTGTTGCTAATTACCAGTTCTGTTTTCGATTATATTCTGTGCATTTTACTAACCAGCAAGTAAATGTAGCATTATGTATATTTGGCTATCTGTGAGAAAGCAGCATTTTTTTTCTTTCAATAGCAAGGTGTGCTGATCAGAATCTGGATGCACACTGTGTCTCACACATCCTCATTTACTCTTTGCTGTCACATGCATCAACAGCAAGTATTTAATCAAATCCAGATGTTATGATAATGTTTCATATGTGAAGCAAATGACCGCAAACGTATATTCCTCTATTGAATTTATAGAAAAGTATGAGGTTGACACATTTGTTGCTAAACACATACACATTCTTCAATTAAATGTGTCATGTCATCCACGGAGAACCTCTGCTTTATTAGCAAAGAGTAATTGTGATATGATACAACAAGGAACGCAATCATATTGATACTGGATGAAATAAATACTCTATCAAACATAAGAGAACTGACAAGTATTCCCCTGTGTGAAATGTGAATTACCCATCTTACCCATCACTTATGCAAAATGGGACATACAGGAGGACTTTGTATGCTAGATATGTTACAGTATCTGGTTCTCCCATCATTATTGGAGTGTCCTCATTTGTGACCGACTGGCTCGATTCGGTCTCATGTAACATTTGAAATTGTGTGTTTTTCATTGGATAAAAGTAGAGACAGAGCTAGGAAATTGAATATCATACACCACAGTTAAGGAACAATGGGAAAGTAATTCTGCTTTTCAAAACCTCCGTTTTGAGAAAATGGCCCTTGAATGTTTTGGTACACCTACTGGAGGGCTCTTCTTTGTGTACACCTATTCAGTATCGTTCACACCCTCTTTAACCTTACCCCCACCCATCTCTTTTAGGATTCACACGGGAGGTCATGTGCTAAACAGAGTGAATAGTGTAGTAAACAACCAAAGATTTCAAGACTAAAAGGTGGTAAAAGTAGTAGCCTACAATAAAGGAAAAACTCCAGGTAAATACACTTTTATCTAGTCCTTGGCCTATATCCTAATCTGACTTTGGTGCAGGTGCGTGTGTAGTCTCTGGTAAACACACACTATATCAAATCAAAGTTTATTTGTCACATGCACAGGATACAGAAGGTGTAAACTGAACAGTGAAATGGTTACTTGCATAGTAGCAATATCAAAAATAGACATTGTCCAGATCAAAATATGTAATATATATTACAACATTTTTAGATGACGCTGACGCTGACCCGACACACTTTTCTAAAATGATGGGTCATGGGAAAGAAATGCTATAACCACTCTCCAGCCACATCAAGCTAAGTGGATGGGTCACTATTGTCTAGACATGTACACATGTTCATGAAATACTATAGATGTCCGTAATCCCTCCCCAGACACCCCTGGCTAACTTGATGGGTCATGTAATCATCTGGCAAAGTGGAGCCTTCTGTTTAGACATGTTGCTAGCTGGCTAAACAATGAACCGGTATAATCTCAACTCATACTACTACCAATACAAAACATTATCATAGCTGTAGTATGAATCTGCAGGCAGCTAAAAATAACCAACTAGGTTAAATGTTAGTTAACTAACATTAGGCTATAACTAGCAATGCAAATGAATTTCTGATTAGAATAATATTAATGTTAGTAATGTTAGCTAGGGAGCCAGCAAGCTAACATTCGCTAGCTAACTGTTCTCTGTACCTTGCAATGAAAAATGACTTTCTGACAAAATTAGAAACTTATAGAATCTGAAAATGTAGCTCCACGGCAGACTTGAACCATTTAACTCAGTTTTGTTTGTAGCTATATCTTGTTTGGCCAGCATTGTGTCAAGTCACTCTGGTTCACACTGACCCTGGCGTTTGCAGAAAGGAGCCCATCACTTTTTCAACTGATCTGTCGATAGCGCCTGCTAAAATCAGGGCATCAATGCTGTTGAGAAAAGATGCAAAACTTTTGTAGTTCTCGATGGCTAACGTTATATCTTTCAAGAACACTGCGGTAGAATTGACTATCAACACATACTGAGCAGCTCACGTTATAGACAGAAGCATGATACATGGCCCCTCCAATAAAGTAGGGACGTGCAACATACGCCTAGCTTCCTGAAACGGGTCACATATGAACTAAAACTTGGTAAATTTTTTGAAATTATTGCATTTATATGTTTGTTAATTATATATATACAGTGGGGGGAAAGTATTTAGTCAGCCACCAATTGTGCAAGTTCTCCCACTTAAAAAGATGAGAGAGGCTTGTATATTTCATCATAGGTACACTTCAACTATGACAGACAAAATGAGAAAAAAAATCCAGAAAATCACATTGTAGGATTGTTAATGAATTTATTTGCTAATTATGGTGGAAAATAAGTATTTGGTCAATAACAAAAGTTTATCTCAATACTTTGTTATATACCCTTTGTTGGCAATGACAGAGGTCAAACGTTTTCTGTAAGTCTTCGCAAGGTTTTCACACACTGTTGCTGGTATTTTGGCCCATTCCTCCATGCAGATCTCCTCTAGAGCAGTGACGTTTTGGGGCAGTTGCTGGGCAACATGGACTTTCAACTCCCTCCAAAGATTTTCTATGGGGTTGAGATCTGGAGACTGGCTAGGCCACTCCAGGACCTTGAAATGCTTCTTACGAAGCCACTGACTTCGTTGCCTGGGCGGTGTATTTGGGATCATTGTCATGCTGAAAGACCCAGCCACGTTTTATCTTCAATGCCCTTGCTGATTGAAGGACGTTTTCACTCAAAATCTCACGATACATGGCACCCTTCATTCTTTCCTTTACATGGATCAGTCGTCCTGTTCCCTTTGCAGAAAAACAGCCCCAAAGCATGATGTTTCCACCCCCATGCTTCACAGTAGGTATGGTGTTCTTTGGATGCAACTCGGTGTTCTTTGGATGCAACTCAGCATTCTTTGTCCTCCAAACCCGACGAGTTGGGTTTTTAACAAAAAGTTATATTTTGGTTTCATCTGACCATATGACATTCTCCCAATCTTCTTCTGGATCATCCAAATGCTCTCTAGCAAACTTCAGAAGGGCCTGGACATGTACTGGCTTAACCAAGGGTACACGTCTGGCACTACACGATTTGAGTCCCTGACGGCGTAGTGTGTTACTGATGGTAGGCTTTGTTACTTTAGTCCCAGCTCTCTGCATGTCTTTCACTAGGTCCCCCCGTGTGGTTCTGGGATATTTGCTCACCGTTCTTGTCATCATTTTGACCCCACGGGGTGAGATCTTGCATGGAGCCCCAGATCGAGGGAAATTATCAGTGGTCTTGTATGTCTTCCATTTCCTAATAATTGCTCCTCAGTTGATTTCTTCAAACCAAGCTGCTTACCTATTGCAGATTCAGTCTTCCCAGCCTGGTGCAGGTCTACAATTTTGTTTCTGCTATCCTTTGACAGCTCTTTGGTCTTGGCCATAGTGGAGTTTGGAGTGTGACTGTTTGAGGTTGTGGACAAGTGTCTTTTATACCGATAACAAGTTCAAACAGGTGCCATTAATACAGGTAACGAGTGGAGGACAGAGGAGCCTCTTAAAGAAGAAGCTACAGGTCTGTGAGAGCCAGAAATCTTGCTTGTTTGTAGGTGACTAAATACTTATTGTCCACCATAATTTGCAAATAAATTCATTAAAAATCCTACAATGTGATTTTCTGAATTATTTTCCTCATTTTGTCTGTCATAGTTGAAGTCTACCTATGATGAAAATTACAGGCCTCTCTCATCTTTTTAAGTGGGAGAACTTGCACAATTGGTGGCTGACTAAATACTTTTTTGCCCCACTGTATGTATGTATGTATGTATGTATGTATGTATGTATGTATGTATGTATGTATGTATGTATGTATGGATGTATGGATGTATGGATGTATGTATGTGTATATATATACTATATAGTACCAGTCAAAGTTGGGACACACCTCATCATTCAAGGGTTTTTCTTAATTGTTACTATTTTCTACATTATAGAATAATAGTGAAGACATCAAAACTATGAAATAACACACATGGAACCAAAAAAGTGTTAAACAATCAAAATATATTTTATTCTTCAAAGTAGCCACCCTTTGCCTTGATGACAGCTTTGCACACTCTTTGCATTCTCTCAGCCAGCTTCATGAGTTAGTCACCTGGAAGGCATTTCAATTTACAGGTGTGCCTTCATGAAAGTTAAATTGTACAATTTCTTTCCTTCTTAATCCGCCAATCAGTTGTGTTGTGACAAGGTAGGTGTGGTATACGGAAGATAGCCCTATTTGTTAAAAGACCAAGTCCATATTATGGCAAGAACAACCCAAATAAGCAAAGAGAAATGACAGTCCATCATTACTTTAAGACATGAAGGTCAGTCATTCCGAAAAATGTCAAGAACTTTGAAAGTTTCTTCAAGTGCTATCGCAAAAACCATCAAGTGCTATGATGAAACTGGCATTCATGAGGACCACCACAGAAAAGGAAGTTCCAGAGTTTCCTCTGCTGCAGAGGATAAGTTCATTAGAGTTACCAGCCTCAGAAATTGCACCCAAATAAATGCTTCACAGAGTTCCAGTAACAGACCCATCTCAACATCAACTATTCAGAGGACACTGCATGAATCAGGTCTTCATGGTCAAATTGCTGAAAATAAACCACCATTAAAAGGACCCAATAAGAAGAAGAGACTTGCTTGGGCCAAGAAACTCGAGCAATGGACAATAGACCGGTGGAAATCTTTTTGTTTTTGTGAGATGCAGAGTATGTGAATGCAAGATCCCCGCATGTGTGGTTACCACCGTGAAGCATGGAGGAGGTGGGGTGGGTGTGCTTTGCAGGTGACACAGTCTGGATTTATTTAGAATTCAAGGCACACTTAACCAGCATGGGTACCACATCATTCTGCAGCGATACTTCATCCCTTCTGGTTTGCGCTTTGTGGGACTATCATTTGTTTTTCAATAGGACAATGACCCAACACACCTCCAAGCTGTGTAAGGGATATTTGACCAAGAAGGAGAGTGATGGAGTGCCTCATCAGATGACCTGGCCTCCACAATCGCCCAACCTCATCCCATTTGAGATGGTTTGGTATGAGTTGGACCACAATGATGGAAAAGCAGCCAACATGTGCTCAGCGTATGTGGGAACTCCTTCAAGAATGTTGGAAAAACATTCGAGGTGGAGCTGGTTGAGAGAAAGCCAACAGTGTGCAAAGCTGTCATCAAGGCAAAATAGTGAAGGCTACTTTGAAGAATCTGATATATTAAATATTTTGTTGATATGCATAACACTTTTTTGGTTACTACATGATTCCATATGTGTTATTTCATAGTTTTGATATCTTCACTATTATTCTACAATGTAGAAAATAGTAAAAAAAAGAAAAATCCTGGAATGAGTAAGTGTGTCCAAACGTTTGACTGACATAAAGAATGTTGATATGAGCTGAAAGCTGAGACTCCACACCCTGTGAAATCGCATTATCAACAGCCCAGAGAGTCAAGATCAGGTCAGCTTCGATTTGGTCTGTGTTTGAGATAAAGCTACATAGTTTCAAAGGAATCGTTTGGTTCTTATGAACAAAAGTAACCTATTGTCAGTGTTCTCCGTTAATTTATGGCAGAATTAGAAAATCGAATGTCCACCCACTGACTAAATCTTTGCACACACATTTTGTTGTTGTTGTTATCCTATGGACTATGGGCATCCAGAGGGCTGTGAGTGCGCAGCTCAATGGTTCATTCCTGCTATTTTGAACAGATTCTTTTCATCACTTTGGCATAACAATTGCTCCCTAGGGAAGCAAAAAGAAAGCAAAAACTATATTGAATAGTGCAGGGAGGATTTGTTTCCAGAAGTTAGCTATAGCGATAAAGAGGCGTTGGAGGATATTTACAGACATAGTGACACTGAATATAATAAGTCAAACTCAGATGATGGAAGCAACTTGGACGAGAAGGACTTTGACTCGGTCGAGAAAGAATGTTTTCTAGAAGGATTGGATCCCGTTTAAGATCTGTAACAAAACATGTATTTAGTTGTGCTCTGCTTCTTTGTGTTTTGAATTTACAGTATGTATACAGTATATGCCTAGATAACTGTCCTGTTCGTGCCATGCTTAGAAATGTCGAGGTGTATAATTCCAAAGTAGTTAGATATTGTCTATATTTTGGCTTGGTTTTTGCTCTGACATGCACTGTCAAATGTGGGACCTTATATAGACAGGTGTGTGCCTTTCCAAATCATGTCCAATCAATTGAATTTACCACAGGTGGACTCCATTCAAGTTGTAGAAACATCTCAAGAAG
Organism: Oncorhynchus masou masou; assembly: GCF_036934945.1. Taxonomy (NCBI): domain Eukaryota; kingdom Metazoa; phylum Chordata; class Actinopteri; order Salmoniformes; family Salmonidae; genus Oncorhynchus; species Oncorhynchus masou. The sequence continues at coordinate 43,977,563 of NC_088222.1, forward strand.
GATTAATGGAAACAGAATATCGAGTCTCATAGCAAGTCTTAATACTTATGTAAATAAGGTATTTCAGGTTTTTATACATTTGCAAAAATTTACAAAAACATGTCATTATGGGGTATGTGTGTAGATTGATGAGGAAAAAAATATAATTTAATCAAATTTAGAATAAGGCTGTAATGTAACGAAATGTGTAAACTCAAGGGGTCTGAATACTTTCTGAATGCACTGTAAATGATGTTTCACAATTGGCTTCTCAAATGTATCAAAGTACTTTGCATTTGTACAAATGATTAGCCTGTGAAAGCTGTTTCCGATTACAGGTGAAGGTTGCTCGCCGGATACTTGCCAACATGTGATTGACTGTTTCATTCATTGGAATGCTCACAGTGAGGGCTTGTCTGCATGATGCTGATGAGGGCCCCCTTGCTGGTTTTGTTTATGCTGCATGTTCTGCTGCAAACTGGACATCTCTCGAACAACTGCAGCAGGCAATCTTATGAAATGGTGTTGACTGGGAGGGCCTTTGACAGAGTGATATAATAGTCAGCCAGTTGGTAAATTGCATTTTGTTCTACAGAAAGGACAAAGCTTTTTGCTACTGGACTTCACAAACAATATGACTCTACTAGTTGTATCTGCTTACCTGGGGAATTAGTCTATCTACTAGTTTATCAAGCCAGGTATTTCTGAATACAACTTTTCACATAACACACATTACCTGTTGTTGTTGAGGAAGCCATCTGTGTTATCAGGGCAGTAACTCCGGTCACTATCAGAGGCCTCACGATGGAGTTTTCATAGGAGTCACGGGAGACTTGCAACAGTGGAGGAGGTGTCACAAAGGTGTGTCACTTATGTCACATGATACACTTTTATTCAGAGGTCTTGCCTAGCAAGCTGTGAACAATCACTGTTGGAGCTAGAACCACAAGCATTTTGTTACGTCCACAATAACATCTGCTAAACACGTGTATGTGACAAATAAAATTTGATTTGATTCAAACATAGCAAGTGAACAGTGAATTAAATTATTTTTGAAGGGCCTCCCGAGTGGCGGTCTAAGGCGCTGCATCACAGTGCTTGGGGCGTCACTACAGACCCGGGTTCGATCCCTGCCACGACCAGGAGACCCATGAGGTGGCACACAATTGGCCTAGCATCGTCCGAGTTTGGGAGGGTGTGGCCGGCCGGGATGTCCTTGACCAATCGCGCTCTAGCAACTCCCGTGGCGTGCCGGGCAAATGCATGCTGACAAGGTCGCCAAACACTTTTCTCCGACACATGAGTGCAACTGGCTTCCGGGTTAAGCGAGCAGTTTGTCAAGAAGCAATGCAGGAGGGGGGACAAAATGGCGCCGTAGAGAGAACACGGTGTTTCAGCGAGCTCTCGTGGCTTTCGTAAATTTATATTCTTACATTAATCTCCTAGCTTGAAAAAGTGGTAGAATTGGCTAAATAAGTTACCATATAATGAGTCTTGACGACTATTTCGCAAAAATCTCCGACAACATGCCCAATAGAACTACTAAGAAGTCGACCAAAACCACCACCCCTGTGGATGTGCATGAGGAGCTAGCTAACGTTAGCGAAGCTAACACCGTTGCAGATCCTGGCACAATGGACTTGATTATTCAAAAGATGACTGATAACATTACTAAAGTGATCGATGCTAAGATAAGAACGGTCTTGGAAGCAATAGCAGGCCATTCAGCTGAAATACAGAGGGTTGTGAAACGTGTTGTTGAGGCGGAGGGAAGAATTGCTGCAGTGGAAACTTCAACTACATCTATGGACGCTAAGATAAAAGCACTTGAGAAACAGGTGCACGAAATGGCGGAGCACATTGACGACTTGGATAATCGAGGACGCAGATGCAATATTCGTGTTGTGGGACTCACGGAAAAATCTGAAGGGACACGTTAAGTAAAATTCTTTGAGGAATGGATCCCTGGCTACCTACAAATGGACACTAAGGCTGATTGGGTGAAGCTGGACAGAGCCCATCGCTCTCAAGCACCGATACCCGGTCCTAATCAGCGCCCACGGCCGGTGGTTATAAAGTTCCACAACTTCACCGACAAGCAGCATGTCATGGATGTGGCTAGAAACATCGGCTCTGATGGTAGTCAACATAAAGGTCCAAAGGTGTCATTCTTCAATGATTACTCCACAGCGGTTGTACGAAGACGCAAAGCGTTTGATGAGGCGAAGGCTCGACACAGGAGAATGAAAATGGACTACGCGCTGTTGTACCCGGCCACATTGAAGATTATGGTCAACGGATCACCTAGAAAGCTTTACACACCTGAAGAGGCTGCTGCGTTTATTGACTCTCTCGGGTAAATAACTTCAAGCTGCACCTCCACAGTATTGAATAACTTTGTTTATTTTTGGTTGAATCTGATCATGAAACAGTTGTGTGAGTCCTCACGTGCTCCGGATCAGTAATATTCGTATCTTTATTATTTGTCTTGCTAAAGTAATAGCCGCTATAGCTCAGGCTGAGATATGTGTGAATCCATATTGGTGCCCAAGCTTGGTTTTAGGTGGAAGAGCCTCAATTTTCTTTTATTGATTTTCTTTTCCATACATATAAAGGATGAGGCTATAGAGCGGCAATGCGGACTTAAGAGTCTACATTGGAGAGTTGAAATCCCCTGCATGTTAGCTAGTGGGAAAACCCCCTTTGGGATCTTTACATGTTTAATTTTTGGGTTTAGTATAGTTCGAGTTCAGGGTTCATATCGTTTGTTTATGCTCAGTGAGATAGAGGAGAGTTCAACACATGGAAAAAGGTACCACCCCACTTTTACAGTAGGATCCAGTCTGGATATTGAATGGTCAGGATACAACTGCGTGTATGTACATGGAACATTAGAGGGAGCCATAACCCCATTAAAAGGAAGAAAGTTCTGTCTTTTTTGAAAAAGGAAAATATTGATATTGCCCTGTTGCAAGAAACTCATTTGGAGGATAAGGAGCACCTAAAATTACAACAAGGGGGGTTTGGTCAAGTGTTTTTCTCATCATTTACATCCAGAAGTAGAGGTGTAGCAATTCTGGTGAAAAAGAACTTACCACTTAAGGTCTTGAATTGTGTGAAAGATAAATTTGGTCGCTTTGTTATAATTAATGGTACTTTACAAGGGCAGAACATTTCCATAATGAATATTTACTTCCCCCCTGCTCACCCCCCTGATTTCCTCACTAAGGCGTTTCTAGTGAAACTCGGACACTGCAGTGGTTGGAGGAGATTTTAACTGCTTGCTGAACCCCCTTATTGATAGGTTTCCCAGCGGTATAGCTTCACTCTCTCCTCAAGCCAAGTCACTTAAAGCTATTTGTGATGATCTGGGGTATGCGGATGTCTGGAGAGCCTTTCATCCCTCCAATAGAGAGTTCACTTTTTTCTCTGCACCTCATGGATGTCAGACTAGAATAGATTATTTTTTATGCCCAAGACTTCTTTGCAGTCTGTTTTATCCACTAGGATAGGAAGCATTGTCATATCTGATCATGCTGAGGTGATCCTGGACTTAAAACTCAACGGGGCATTCAATCGGTCAAGACATTGGAGATTGAACACAACCATTCTTAAAGACCACACATTCACATCATATTTTATTACAGAGTTTAAAGCGTTTTTCTTTATTAACTCTCAATCAACAGATAACTCTTCGCTCCTTTGGGAGACCTGTAAAGCGTAGGCCAGGGGTCTGATTATGTCATACACAGCTACTAAGAGACGAAAAAAGCGGGAAAAGCAAAACATGTTAGAGGGTGAATTAGGAACTAAAGAGAAGGACTATATTAAAACGCTCACTCCTGCCCTATTAAAGGAAATATCAGTCATTAGATCAACGTTAGACTCTCTCCTAACACAGGACGCTGAGAAGAAAATGTGATTTGTCAGGCAAAAGCTATATATGAACATGGTGATAAGCCAGGAAAGTACTTGGCATACCTAGCTAGAAAGATGGTTGACTCTCAGTCAATTGCTACTATTACTGACCCTGATGGTAATCATTTATATGAAAATAAATTGATAAGTGACTCATTTAAGAAATTTTATACAAACCTTTATGCCTCAGAACTGCCAAAGGATGCACCCAAATTAATGGAGAACTTATTTTGTAAGATTGAGCTCCCTACTATCTCCGAAGAGCAGAGGTCCCTCCTTAATGCCCCTATTACCAAGGAAGAAATAATGTTCGCAATTAAGAATCTGCAAAATGGTAAGGCCCCAGGACCAGACGGGTTTTGTAGTGACTTCTATAAAGAGTTCCATGACCTGATCCTTGAGCCATTGCGTGATATGTTTAACCACTCATTTTCAAATGACCAACTTCCTCAAACGCTGAGAGGAGCCAACATTTCACTTATTCTCAAAAAGGGAAAATGTCCAGAGTCTTGTTCTTCGTACAGACCAATTTCCCTCCTGAATGTGGATAGAAAATTGCTTTCTGAAATCCTAGCCACAAGATTAGAGGACTTACTGCCACTAATTGTGAAAGGAGACCAAACTGGCTTCATTAGGGGCCGTAAGTCATGCAACAATGTTAGGCGGCTTCTTAATGTAATCCAAGCCTACCAACAAAGTGCTGTGGATGGTCTTGTGCTTTCCCTAGATGCTGAGAAAGCATTTGATCGTGTGGAGTGGTCTTACCTATTATTTGCTCTAAATAAATTTGGTCTGGGGGACAACTTTATAAAATGGGTGAAAGTTTTATATGATGACCCTCAGGCTGCTGCCCTTACTAATGGGCTAAGGTCAAATAGCTTCTCTATACACAGGTACCAGACAGGGCTGTCCTTTATCCCCCCTCCTCTTTGCACTCGTTATGGAACCACTGGCCGAGGCCATCAGGGTAACGCCTGCTATACAGGGGCTGCTCATTGGTGATGTTCACCATAAAATAAGCTTGTATGCTGATGATGTCCTGATATTCATCTCTAGTCCTGAGACTTCAGTTACATCTCTTATTAATATTATTGAATTATTCAGCAAATTCTCAGGCTATAAGATTAACCTTACTAAGTCAGAGGCTATGCCACTTGGTAACCTACACTCGGTACCTAATACTTCTCCCCCCTTCCCTTTTAAATGGTCTCCCTCAGGTTTCATGTATCTGGGGATATTTGTAACTCCAAAATTCCAGCTAATGTACAAAGCCAATTTTGTTCCCTTGTTTGATACAATAAGACAGGATCTGGAGCGCTGGAACTCTCTCCCGGTTTCTTGGTTGGGTAGAATATCCCTTTTGAAAATGAACATCTTACCTAGGCTACTTTACCCAATCCAAATGATCCCAGTATTACTCTCCAATACAGTAATAAAGGATGTAAATGGATGGCTAAGTTCCTTTATATGGAGTAAACGCAAGCCAAGACTTAAGATGGCAATATTGCAGCTGCCAAGTTCTATGGGCGGCTTGGACCTGCCCAATATCAGGTTCTATCAATGGTGTGCCCACCTTTGTTATATTTCTGACTGGATCACAAATGATGACTCCTCTATTTGGTTAGACATTGAGACTTCTCTTTCAAAATACCCCTTACAGGATCTTTTATTCTTCAGAAGTTTCAAGTCTGTAAAAGATCACTGCAATAATCCCGTTACACTTAACACACTCAAAGTATGGAGTTCAGTCCAACGCTTCCTGGGAAGGTCCAAACTAACCTCTGCTCTTACCCCAATTCTTAATAACCCAGATTTCAGTCCAGGATTGCTGGATGCTGGTTTTAACTTATGGCTTAATAAGGGCATCCGCAGGCTAAATGACTTATTTGCTGATAAGATTTTGTTGTCATTTGAGCAGATGGTCGAGAAATATCGACTCCCAAAGCAGGACTTTTTCCGCTTCCTACAAGTAAGACATTATATTCTGAAGAGCACCACCTTAATTGGTAACCCTGATATGTCTGTCATTGAAAAAATGCTTTTTCTCCCACAAAGGAAAATGTCTGTAAGTCTGTTTTATGATACTTTAAGGTCCTTTTCTGCTGTCAACACACAGAGGGTGAAACAAGTGTGGGAGAAAGAATTGTCTGTTACTATTGACGAAGAGACGTGGGAGGACATTTGGAGATATGCAAAAACAATATCTATATGTAACCGTACTAGAGCAATCCAATTAAGAATAATACACAGATTGCATATATCCCCAAATTGCAGACATGCTTTTAGCCCCACTTCCTCTTCCCCTCAGTGTCTTAAATGCAAAACTGATACAGGCACCCTAACACGTTGTTTATGGTCATGTACCAAAATACAAAGATACTGGTCTGGTGTTCTGCAAGAAATTGAAAAGATCCTAGGGGTTGATCTAGAGCTGGACCCAGTTTCTTTATTGTTAGGTCTCCCTAGTAGGCATGTTACTTCTGTGGGTAAAAGGAGGCTTTACAACATCCTTACCTTCGCAGCGAGGAAAAACATCCTTTTACAGTGGATTAGTAATAAGGTCCCTTCTATTAAAGATTGGCATAAGATACTATTTGAATGTGTGCCTCTGGAATATCTGACATGTACATTGCATTCTAAAACAGACCAGTTCTACAAAGTATGGGAACCTTATCTAAATTACCTAGAACCTGATGTATCAGCTATTATGCTGCAAGGATTCACTTAGAATGGCGGAGATCTATGTATTTTAGAACTACACTGTAAGTTCCAAGTGTGCAACCTAACCTCTTGGTTTAAACTGAGCTTTTTTGTTTAATTTATGTTTGTAAGTTGGTTTAAAATGTATGTATTGAGAGAGGCAATGATGGTGATTTGTTTTTGTTCTGTGTGCCTTGTCTCTGTTGTTGTATCTCTTAATTTGGGTGAAAACTGTGAAATTCCAATAAAAATACTATTACAAAAAAAGAAGCAATGCAGCTTGGCAGGGTCACGTTTCGGGGGACACATGACTGTCGACCTAAGCCTCTCCATATGGGAGTTGTAGCGATGGGACAAGACTGTAACTACCTGTTGGATAGGTCGCTAAACCATTGCAATCACGGTGCTGGACATGTTATGATACCAACCTTTTCTCCTTCTGGTAGGTCCCAGCATCTGTTCATGACCAGAGGATCTGTCTGGCACCCAACTGTGTACCTTGTCTAACAGAAAAACAGGGTAGACGATTGTCATCATCCCTCAATGATAAACATAGCTTGAGAAATAATGTAATATTGTTAGGAAGCTAATTCTGTGCTTTCCAGATGTAAACTGACTGGCTCCAGATTGGATTAGGTTCAGGCCGGTGACGCCGTTACACTATGCAACCAACTGTGACATGTTTTACTATGGCCCTGGGTTGGTTTGCGTTTGTTGCTGCTAGTTAGTACACTGTTGTTGCCAGACGTGAGTACCACCATATCTGCATCCAATATTTATATGTGACCTAGACATGGGTTGCTCCTCGGAGGCTAATGTGACTGTTTCATCAAAATTACACTAACTTAGAGTAACATGGACTTTGATATAGTAGGCAAATCATTACTAGGAAACAACTTTGAAAGATGATCACATCGTCAAGTTTACTTCATAGATATGGCAATGTTGCCATTACTGTTACTAGCTAGCAAAGTTTGTCAAAAAGAGCAAGCAATGCTAATGTTAGCTAGCTTAAATACAGTGGGCCCCTCACTCTTAGTTAGCTGGCTAAAGTTATATCGAATCTAAAGTCAATCTGTCAACATCATAATCATGACAAAAGGTTCTCTTACAATTATTTCTAACATCAGCTATGCTAGCGATGATAATGTTACATAACCAACAGTCTGTGGCCTAGCTACTGGTATACTCACCAGCACTGGGGACCAACGAAGGACCTCTTTTGGGCATGATAGGGTCCTTCAGCAGGGCGGCAGGGTAGCCTAGTGGTTAGGGCGTTGGACTAGTAACCAGAAGGTTGCAAGTTCAAATCCCCAAGCTGACAAATCTGTTATTCTGCCCCTGAACAGGCAGTTAACCCACTGTTCGTATGCTGTCATTGAAAATAAGAATTTGTTCTTAACTGACTTGCCTAGTTAAATAATGTTAAAATAAAAATAAATGAAAGGGCATGCAAACCATAGTTTGTCAATTCATATATTTTCAGTCTCAAACGTCTGTGATTCTTAGAGCGCGTTGGGGACAATGAGAGGGTTCGTGAATTTGTCCCTGGTTAACAACGATGGGAGGAGTTTCAACCAGATGAAAAGTGGCTGCGCTTGTTTTTGGCACCAGGCTGCCTGCCAGCCGTGAAGTCGGCTCAAAACAAAAGTGACGTAATCAAGGATGTGGAGTGATGAGTAGGATTCTGTGTTTTCACATTCAAAGCGATTGCTTTATCTGCCTTTACAATAAAAATTCAACCATTTATTTTATGGAAAATAGATGTATGTTTCTGGACAATGCGCCTCTGTTGACAACATGACCGAGCGACGCAGATTACTGTTTGATTGGGGAAGGATGCTCCTCCCTCCCCGTTTTTGCTCGATGACGTGACGAGCCATTGCACGGCTCAACCCGGGCCAGCGTAATAGAACTCTTCAATGAAGGGAAGCTAAAAGGGAAGCAAAAGGGGGCATGTAATCCAAACCCAATCTTAATTTACTTATTGTGATGCACTGAGGTTCCAAACTCTGTTTCTTGAAGAGACTGACTTTATGACCAAAGTTATCCTATTTACACTTTGTAGAGTTAGGTTCTGAACAAACAGAGTAAACTCACGGACAACTAGTCAAAGCTCAAACCAAGTTTATTCACCCACTGGATCAAACAACTGCAGAACACAATGACATGTTTACACAAGCACATATATATATTTATACCCTTCTTCTTGGTGGAGTCCCCCTCCTTGCACTTCTAGACAGCCAATAGATCTCTGTTGCTAGGCAGGAACTTAAGTGTGGACTTCCTTATCACCTCTTCTGACCTGACCTCGGCCCAAATTCCTCACTGCTCCCTAATTATTTTCTGCCCTGCTCGAACTGACCCGGTCAACTGTAAGTGATGTTTTTGTGAAATGGAAACAATGGCTCTGCCGCGAAGTGGTAGGCCACACAAGCTCACAGAATGGAACTGGCTAGTGCTGTAGCGGGTTAAAGTCGTCTGTCCCCGGTGGCAACACTCCAAACTTCCTCTGGATGCAATGTCGGCACAATAACTGTTCGTTGGGAGCTTCATGAAATGGGTTTCCATGGCTGATCAGCTGCACACAAGCCTAAGATCACCATGCGCAATGCCAAGTGTCAACTGGAGGGGTGTAAAACTCAAACTATTGGACTCTGGAGCAGTGGAAAGGCATTCTCTAGAGTGATGAATCGTGCTTCACCATCTGGCAGGTTGACTGACGAGTCTGGGTTTGGCGGATGCCAGGTGAACTTTACCTGCCCGAATACATTGTGCTAACTGTAAAGTATGATGAATACTGGTCTAGGGCTCTTTTTCATAGTTTGGGCTAGGCCCCTTAGTTCCAGTGAAGAGAAATCAGAACGCTACAGCATACAATGACATTCTACACGATACTGTGCATCCAACAGTTTGGGAAAGACCCTCTCCTGTTTCAGCATGACAATGCCCCCGTGAAGTAAAAGTCCCTGACTCTTCTTAGAACACCGCTTTGGCACTAAAGTGTCTGATAACAAGGCTTCTGTCTCCTATCTCCCAATCTCCTCAGGGTGGTAAAGAAAGGGGAGGGGGGGGGGGGGTGACAGATTAACTATTGTCCCTAGTGGACTTTGTGGCCCCACCATATCATGGAACTGGCATTCCAGCTCCTGTAAACTCCTCAAAGACAGGGAGGGTGAACCTGGTTTCTGGATTAAGGTGTAATTGTAAATCAACCCGTGTTGCCCCCTCGTGGGCCTTCATCACAACACAACAGAGCTGGCTGCATTTACAGAGCCTTGACAAAACTAAGGAGCTCTCACAGTGTCATTGTGAGAGTGCTGGAGCATGGGGAGTCGATGAGGATTCTTTGTGGGAGTGTGATGAATTGCTGGATACTTTGTTTGTTGGACATCTCTTATTGATGTTTGTGCCTAGATTGTCATTTCAGGAGCACCGAGAGCATATGTAACAATTATCTTGGCTTTTCTTTTTGTGTGTATAAAGAGATTAAGTGTGTGTGTTTTTTGTTTGTTTGTGTGTGTGTGTGCAGTTTTAAAAGGTTTTTGAAATGCAGAGGAAACGAAGCCAATGAACTTCAGTATCATTATTATACGTTTGCCTTCACTTCGTTCTTGGGTGGATGAAAAGGAGCAAATATGCCTTTGCACCACATATTGACTGGGAGTAGTAAATAATTACGACACACAGTGACTCTTATCCGAGACAGCATTGTACACTCTTTAACACTAGAACTGCTGGGTCTTCAGGGGTACAAAAAGTCTGACCCATTCCAAATTGGACCTGGTGCTTTCCCATCCGGACCTGATATGCATAAATACATTTTGAAAATATATAGACCCATTCCGAACGGACCCGGGAACAACTAGAACCTTTCTGTATAGTCCTGGTTGGAACCAGACCCAGTCATATCTGAGTTAGGGAAGCAGCAGAAAGGAGGGCGAGAGAGGGGTTACTCTAGCAGGCGTCGGAGGGGATGTACTGTGAGCAAGTGACACGTGGAGGATGGGGACAGAGATGAGACAGCAACCAACCAAGCTGAGTCACGCTATAGTGAACTAATAGCAGCCATAGCTAAGTTGTTTATCATCAAATATGATTACATAGTACCTGTCAAACTGGGAGAAGCTAGTTAAGCTAGCTAATGTTGGCTAGCTAGTTAGGCTAATTGATGCTGCAGTGCATGTGCTTTCTCATCCTACAGTTACAAATAACAGGACTCGGTTCAGAATATTAAGTAGCAGCTTACCTTTGTCTTGGTCTTGGTCGTTGTAGCCTATCCTTCTTTAATTTTAAATTTCATTATTTTAATTCCATCTACCATTGATTCGATATCACCTAACTTTTGCCACACATGGAGGCTCTATGACTGTAACCTATTGCCGCGTTGATGACTTATGATTGGCCAAGACCAACAAGCTACACACACTACGCCTCTTTCTTTCTTGTCACCCCCCTCTCTTTCTTTCTTTCTCTCTCTCTCTTTCTTTCTTTCTTTGTTTCTTTCTTTCTTTCTTTCTTTCTTAGCAGCCTACATCAGATTTTGTACAGGCCCTTTCAGACAAGTCAATTAAAATGACACATATCTGAGACCCATGGCAAACATATCTGATTTGGGTATAGGTGAATCCATGCAGACCTCTAGTGATGGGCCTCGAGGGACCCCACCTTCAAGCTAATAACCAGTCATTCTGCCTGCAACATTCTAACATTGTGTTTAACACATTTTATATATGCAAACGATGAAAACATCAGTAGCCTATAAACATTTATAAGCGCCAAATGTGATTTCTAAATAGTGAAATCAGCACAAAAGCAATAATGGCATTATAACAAATATGTTTCGATATGACAGCAGTGAAAAATAGTCAATTATTGTCAGCTCGTGCTTAAATGTGCATCTTCACGTAATGACATCAGTTGGAGTATGTACATGTCACATAAGCTGGTAAGTGTGTTTCTGATGTTATTTTTTCTTCTCTCAGTGATGACATTTTGTGCTGATAATAGGTCTGTAGCATTGTCACCAGCTTGTTCTATCTATCCGAACGGTGCAGTCCCTTCCTCTCTTCAGTCTCTCACCTTCTCATTTGGTAGTGATACAAGCACCTGTTCTGTGTGAAACAATATGGGCTTTTTTGCTCTTAAATGATAATTATGCATTGTTCGGTTCCCCTCGCTCGTCAACTCAACCATTTTCCCTCTCTCCCCATAAAACTTTGTTTACTTAATTTATTTAATCTGAAGTTATGTGTGAAATTTGTTTCGGTATAGTTTAGGTTCAGTTGAGGCAGGGGTGTTTATCAACTGATGTGCCCTCCTAAAACTGGTTATAACTCCAGTTCTATCTGTGATATTAACAACAACAGTGTATTATATAGACTTATGTAGGAAAAGGTAAGGACCATTTAAAAATGGCAGAGTAATTTACATTCTTTATTAATGAGCAGTCCAATTGACTGCTTTAGCAGTTCTAGTGTTAAACTGCACTTATACATGCATACTGTTCTCACTAAAATGCAGAGACTGACAACCTTACAGCAACACATCCCATAGGGAAGTTATTTGGCAATAATAATATGCACATATGCCATATAATTCCGCGGCAGCCTGCAGTACTACGCAACTTTTAAAGGAAGAACCACTGTAGCATAATGTAAGAATATTGCCTATTCACTTAATGGTTTTGCTCTCTCCTAGTCTATCTCCTCATCTGTAGAATCCAATGTCCCTCACTTGGCATTGGAAATGAGAGCAATAAAAGGCAGGTTGTTTACAGCGACCCCTCCGACTCCCAAATTAACTGTACAGTGCTCACGTGGAGGCAAGACGTGCCCTTTCTCTTAGGTCAAAGGTACTGTGTCAATCACTGTTTAATTTGCCCGGAGGTAGTCTTTTTAGTCCGCGATAACAACAACCCACCAAGATGATCAGACGAAATCTACAGTCGAGTTCTTAAATTTAAAAAAAAAAATCCTTCCAAATAAACATGAATGGGGTATACTTGCAAGGGAAAGTGAGTGTTGTATGGACAAATGCAATGTAGTTAAGTGAGTCACTACCCAGAAGAAGAAGAAAAGTAACTCTGTTAATATACCCACAAGATAAATCATGGCATCCTCAAAATATTCTCTCTCTTGTACGGATTTTATACACAGGTATGGATGGTTTTGCCTGGATGTAAATTACATTGTCTGTATACAGGGCAGGCTATGCAATGGACTGCCAACAGGTATGTGCTGTTCTATCATGCAGTTCTGTATAATAGTTGTGCTTTCTGTGAGCAGATTCTTCATTTACGAAGTCAGACCATTATTTATAGTGTTTATGTTAATTCTTTATTTTTTTGCCTATGTGATACTGTACTGTACACTCTGAGCAGAGTTTTTCAAAACCATTTCATATTGAATCCATCTTGGAGAAGTCATTCTTTATGTACTATTTTATATCAATGTGTTTAACTTACATGGATACTTACAAATCACACGGGCACTGTAGCCTATGGTGTCCATTTCAGACACAGTTTTGTGAAACTGGAAAAAGAACAAGGAAGAGAAACTTCTTATCGGAATGACTCAAGGTTCCTTTTTTCCAGCAGTCAGCCAGGATGATGTACTTTTAAGTGCCCACCCCCTGCCCTGTGTGTCAGTGTGAAGGATTGCCAGAGCCTCCCCACAAGTGTGATCTCTCTACATCAACAGCCGTATGACAAAGCTTTTATTTCACCCCTTGATGATGTTCCTATCTTGCAGAAAATCCAGCCCAGTAATGTTCAAGAAGAAAGAACATCAAGATGGAAAATGTTTCTGTCTGAAATATGGTGCTCGTCTGAAATATGTCTTACCTTTAGTACACCTAAGTCAGACCACGGCACAGGGAAGCTATGAATAAAAGATAAACATCTCATTTTAAGAGGGTACCGCATTAAATAACATGGTCATTTGCTGACATGTGAAATGCTTTGGGAAGGTGCCCTCCTAAAGATTAATATCTGAATAGGCACTGATAGTAGTTTAATTAATAATTTTGATGGGTCGGTGTTTATGGCGTTGGATATAAGAGCTCGCATTGGAGGAGGATCTATAGCTGTGAAGGTGCAGGGGCCAACGGTGTTCTCAGTAGAGTGCATTGTGCACATTTGTCTGCCTAAGGGGTGGCACATTTGTCCTGCAAATAATAGAATGTTTCCAGACCATGTCGGTACATCTGATAAAATTAGCTCCAGAGCAAGGACGAGCAATTCCACCTTCATAAACCTTAGTAGCATACTGTCTTACTGATGCACTTTTAACTTTACCAACTCTCCCTTTGGGAATTGAATGTCGAATGAGTGTTCATTTGGCGTCATCACTGAAGGGACCTTATCTTACTTCCCATGTTCTATGTGACAGACAGGGAGACAGGGGGTAAGGAGAAGTGCAAAATTAGATGTACTATCCCATGCAATTGACTTAAACCTGTACTCATTTGAAGTTGAAAAGGTCACTCTTTCTCAAGGCAGGAAGTCCTCCAAGGTTTCTTGGAGAGTGATGCATATCGCCATCCTTGAGGATAACATCGGCGATGGGGTGAAGATAACCCTGCAGTCAATCAATAGTCGTCTCGGTTTCGCTCACGTCAGTAGTCCGTCTCGCCAGGCTTAGATTTTTTTCTCTCTCTGCTTTAAAGCGGCACACAATGTTTTATATTAATGCAGAACAGTTACATGAAGCCATGATAAGGATCAGATGTACTTAGATTCCAAAACAATAAGTACAGCACTTCTTATCTGAACTGGGCAGGATTTACAGTTAAAGAGTGTGATGTGCAGCGAATATGAAATCTAAGGAACGATTCAACCTTATCTTTATCTGCATGACCTGATGCATATTACAGCGGCACCAAGCTTTTCTGGGCGGTTGTCACTGTTAATTTACAGACTCATACTCATAAAGAGTATGCCAAAAATAATCCAGAGGCGATCAGAGAGTTCATACAATACGCATTGAGACTTCCTCTAGAGACTGTAAACAAGGTGACTTTCCACCAACTACACAGACTTGGAGATCAGAGCGACAAGATCAAGAGTCCCAGACCTGTCATCGCAAAATTTAATATTACCAACAAAAGGAGCTGATCAAAAGCAGAGGAAGGGAGCTAAAAGGGACCGAATTCAGTCTCAATTACCTATTTCCACGGGAGATAAACAAACGCCGCAAGAGGCTGTATCCTGTACAGAGGCAACAAAGGGAGAGGGATAATCGTGCTTTTCTCATTGTGGACAAACTCTTTATAGATGGACAGCTCTTCCAAGACAGCTCCATAACACCATGGCTGTACTAAATTCTACGGTGACGTCAGGTTAAGAAAAAAAAGTATGGGAACTGTAAGAATATGTGAACACTATGAAGTTGATATGAACAATCACACACTCAATCACATGCCCATTTACACATACGGACTTACACATACACACTTGATCTCGCTCTCTCTTTCTCTCCCTTTCTATAATTTAATGTTTTTTGTTTGTCTATCTTTTCTACAGTATGTCTTTATCTACATGTTTATCTAGGTTTACAACAAGCAAGGGGAATATATCAGAACAGGGACATTGTGGAATATTACCCTATTGTATGGGAATATAGGGAATAGGGAATATAAAACATATTGCTAGAACCTGTTTCTTGAATTCTAAATCTCTAATTTTGACCGTCATAATACCTCATGGCAGTAAATTTACAAGCACTAATTATGGTCATTCATTATGGTCAAGTAATGTAATGTATGTTAAGGGGTGGAATAAGTATAGCCAGTATTAATTGTAATGGTTTAGCAGAATATAAAAAAAGAGGAACAGTCTTTACGTGGCTAAAAGGAAAAGGAATATAACATACAGTGGCAAGAAAAGGTTTGTGAACCCTTTGGAATAACCTGGATTTCTGTATAAATTGGTCATAATATTTGATCTGATCCTCATCAAAGTCACAACAATAGACAAACACAGTCTGCTTAAACAAATAACACACACACAATAAAGTTTTCATGTCTTTATTGGACACGCAGTGTAAATATTCACAGTGCAGGGTGGGAAAAGTATGTGAACCATTGGTTTTAATAACTGGTTGACCCTACTTTGGCAGCAATAACCTCAACCAAACGTTTTCAGCAGTTGCAAATCAGACCTGCACAACAGTCAGGAAGAATTTTGGACCATTCCTCTTTACAAAACTGTTTGTTCAGCAATATTCTTGGGATGTCTGGTGTGAGCCGCTCTCTTGAGGTCATGCCACAGGATCTCAATCGGGTTGAGGTCAGGACTGACTGGGGCCCCTCCAGAAGGCGTATTTTCTTCTGTTGAAGTCATTATGTTTCTGTGTTTTGGGTCGTTGTCCTGTTGCATCACCCAACGTCTGTTGAGCTTCAATTGGCAGACAGAGAGCCTTACATTCTCCTGCAAAATGTCTTAATAAACTTGGAAATTCATTTTTCCGTCGATGATAGCAAGCTGTCCAGGCCATGAGGCAACAAAGCAGCTCCAAACCATGATGCTCCCTTCACCATACTTTACAGTTGAGATGAGGTTTTGAGGTTGGTGTGCTGTTCCTTTTTTTCTCCACACAGTGTTTTGTGTTCCTTCCAAACAACTCAACTTTAGTTTAATCTGTCCACAGAATATTTTGCCAGTAGCGCTGTGGAACATCCAGATGCTCTTTTGCGAACTTCAGACGTGCGGCAATGTTTTTTTTTGGACAGCTGTGGCATCTTCCGTGGTGTCCTCCCAGAACACCATTCTTGTTTAGTGTTTTATGTATCATAGACTTGTCAACAGAGACGTTAGTATGTTCCAGAGATTTCTGTAAGTCTTTAGCTGACACTCTAGGATTCTCCTTACCCTCATTGAGCATTCTGCGCTGTGCTCTTGCAGTCATCTTTGCAGGACGGCCACTCCAAGGTAGAGTAGCAACAGTGCTGAACTTTCTCCATTTATAGACAATTTGTCTTACTGACTGACTGACGAATATGAAGGCTTTTTGAGATACTTTTGTAACCATTTCCAGCTTGATGCAAGTAAACAATTCTTAGTCTTGGCTCTTCTGAGATCTCTTTTGCTCGAGGCATGGTTCACATCAGGCAATGCTTCTTGTGAATAGCAAACTCAAATTTTGTCAGAGTTCTTTTATAGGGCAGTGCAGCTCTAACCAACATCTACAATTTTGTCTTAATGATTTTACTCTGGTTACCTGACTCTAGCTTTGAGAAGTCATTAGCCTAGGGGTTTACATACTTTTTCCAACCTACATGTTTAAATTATGTATTCAATATAGACATTAAAAATACAATTTGTGTATTATTAGTTTAAGAAGACTGTGTTTGTCTGTTGTTGTGACTTAGATGAAGATTAGATCTAATTTTATGACCAATTTATGCAAAAATCCAGATAATTCCAAAGGGTTCACATACTTTTTCTTGCCACTATATACTGTTTACAGGAAACTCACTCTACATCATTAGATGAAGTTGTGTGGAAAAGGGAATGGGGTGGTGAAATAATTATCTGTCATGGACTAGGGAACTCAAAAGGTGTGATGAAATTAATTAACAAAAATGTCGATCTGAATGTGCAAATAGTCTAGAATGATTTGCAAAGAAGGTGGATCTTTTTAAATATGAAAGTGGACGAAAAAGGGATTTGGCTCATTAATCTATATGGTCCAAATCAGGCCAATTTATTGAATTTACAGGCAACAAATGGCATACTGGTAGAGGTATATCAAACCTTTTTTGATATACTCAAAGCTCCAATGCTAGCTTGTTTGAACTACTCCTATAGAAATGGTTGTCTGTCAGGTGCTCAGCAGGAAGGTCTGATTTCACTATTATTAAAGCAAGACCCAGATGGCAAATATAAAGATCCAATCTATCTAAAAAAACTTTAGGCCCCTTACACTTCAATGTTGTAATGCAAAAATACTTGCGAAATTTATAGCAGTCAGAATTAAAAAAAGGTTTTACCGAGTATTGTTCATCCTGATCAGACAGGTTTTTTACATGGACGATACATTGGATATAATATACGACAACTACTAGACATAATAGAACATCATGAAACATCTAAGAAGCCAGGTCTGGTAGTTATAGCGGATTTTGAAAAGGCCTTTGACAAAGTAAGACTGGATTTTATTAATAAATGCCTGGATTTTTTTCAATTTTGGTGATTTTCTGTTATGTACTTGAGTGAAGACCCAAAAGCGGTTTTAACAGAAACAGAGTTCTTTTAATGAAAAAACAGGAATGGCATAGATCCTCTTCCGACGTTGTCAATGGCACAATAGAATACCCGCAGAGAGGGTGACAAATGAAACATAAAGTCCCTCTGATGAATAGCTGGGTAGCGGCGACAGGCTGCAGGTCGCTCTGGGTCGGTGCGGGTCACAGAGGAACGGTGGTAGCTGATCACACGTAGCATATGATGAACTGGACACGGTGCAAACAAAAGATAGTTAGTAGAGTGCAGGATGCACCTGCCAGGCAGACTCCGACAGGATAGGACTAGGAGGAAGCAAACGAGACGATAGCTTGCTTCTGGCATGAGAAACACAAACGAGAATCTGACACCGAAAGTAGGAGGAGCAGAGAGAGAAATAGAGACCTAATCAGAGGGAAAAAAGGGAACAGGTGGGGAAAGGGTGAATGAGCTAGTTAAGGGAGATGAGGAACAGCTGGAGAAGGAGAGAAAGAGAAGGTAACCTAATAAGACCAGCAGAGAGAGACAGATTGAAGAGAAAGGACAGGAACAGACATAATAAGACATGACAGTACCCCCCCCACTCACCGAGCGCCTCCTGGCGCACTCGAGGAGGAAACCTGGCGGCAACGGAGGAAATCATCGATCAGCGAACGGTCCAGCACGTCCCGAGAGGGAACCCAACTCCTCTCCTCAGGACCGTACCCCTCCCAATCCACTAGGTACTGATGACCACGGCCCCGAGGACGCATGTCCAAAATCTTACGAACCCTGTAGATAGGTGCGCCCTCGACAAGGATGGGGGGGGGAGGGACGAGCGGGGGCGCGAAGAACGGGCTTAACACAGGAGACATGGAAGACCGGGTGAACGCGACGAAGATATCGCGGGAGAAGAAGTCGCACTGCAACAGGATTAATGACTTGAGAAATACGGAACGGACCAATGAACCGCGGGGTCAACTTGCGAGAAGCTGTCTTAAGGGGAAGGTTCTGAGTGGAGAGCCACACTCTCTGACCGCAACAATATCTAGGACTCTTGGTTCTACGCTTATTAGCGGCCCTAACAGTCTGCGCCCTATAACGGCAAAGTGCCGACCTGACCCCCTTCCAGGTGCGCTCGCAACGCTGGACAAAAGCCTGAGCGGAGGGAACGCAGGACTCGGCGAGCTGAGATGAGAACAGCGGAGGTTGGTACCCGAGGCTACTCTGAAAAGGAGATAGACCGGTAGCAGACGAAGGAAGCGAGTTGTGGGCGTACTCTGCCCAGGGGAGCTGTTCTGACCAAGACGCAGGGTTACGAAAAGAAAGACTGCGTAAGATGCGACCAACAGTCTGATTGGCCCGTTCGGCTTGACCGTTAGACTGGGGATGGAAGCCGGACGAGAGACTGATGGAAGCCCCAATCAAACGGCAAAACTCCCTCCAAAATTGAGACGTGAACTGCGGGCCTCTGTCCGAAACGACGTCTGACGGAAGGCCATGAATTCGGAAAACATTCTCGATAATGATCTGAGCCGTCTCCTTAGCAGAAGGGAGCTTAGCGAGAGGAATGAAATGAGCCGCCTTAGAGAATCTATCGACAACCGTAAGAATAACTGTCTTCCCCGCTGATGAAGGCAGTCCGGTGATAAAATCTAAAGCGATGTGAGACCACGGTCGAGAGGGAATGGGAAGCGGTCTGAGACGGCCGGCAGGAGGAGAGTTCCCAGATTTAGTCTGCGCGCAGACCGAACAAGCAGCGACAAATCGACGCGCGTCACGTTCCCGAGTGGGCCACCAGAAACGCTGGCGAATGGAAGCGAGCGTACCCCGAACGCCGGGGTGGCCGGCTAACTTGGCAGAGTGGGCCCACTGAAGAACGGCCAGACGAGTAGGAACGGGAACGAACAGAAGGTTCCTAGGACAAGCTCGCGGCGACGGAGTGTGAGTGAGTGCTTGCTTTACCTGCCTCTCAATTCCCCAGACAGTCAACCCGACAACACGCCCCTCAGGGAGAATCCCCTCGGGGTCGGTGGAGACCTCAGAAGAACTGAAGAGACGAGATAAAGCATCAGGCTTGGTGTTTTTTGAGCCCGGACGATAAGAAATAACGAACTCGAAACGAGCGAAAAACAGAGCCCAACGAGCCTGACGCGCATTAAGTCGTTTGGCTGAACGGATGTACTCAAGGTTCCTATGGTCAGTCCAAACGACAAAAGGAACGGTCGCCCTCTCCAACCACTGTCGCCATTCGCCTAGGGCTAAGCGGATGGCGAGCAGTTCGCGATTACCAACATCATAATTACGTTCTGACGGCGATAAGCGATGAGAAAAAACGCGCAAGGATGGACCTTGCCGTCAGAGAGGGAGCGCTGAGAAAGAATGGCTCCCACGCCCACCTCTGACGCGTCAACCTCAACAACAAACTGTCTAGAGATGTCAGGTGTAACAAGAATAGGTGCGGATGTAAAACGATTCTTGAGAAGATCAAAAGCTCCCTGGGCGGAAACGGACCACTTAAAGCACGTCTTAACAGAAGTAAGGGCTGTGAGGGGAGCTGCCACCTGACCGAAATTACGGATGAAACGACGATAGAAATTTGCGAAGCCAAGAAAGCGCTGCAGCTCGACGCGTGACTTAGGAACGGGCCAATCAATGACAGCCTGGACCTTAGCGGGATCCATCTTAATGCCCTCAGCGGAAATAACGGAACCGAGAAAAGGGACAGAGGAGGCATGAAAAGTGCACTTCTCAGCCTTCACATAAAGACAGTTCTCCAAAAGGCGCTGGAGGACGCGTCGCACGTGCTGAACATGAATCGGGAGAGACGGTGAAAAAATCAGGATATCGTCCATGTAAACGAAAACAAAAATGTTCAGCATGTCTCTCAGGACGTCGTTAACTAGTGCCTGAAAGACAGCTGGAGCGTTAACGAGGCCGAAAGGAAGAACCCGGTATTCAAAGTGCCCTAACGGAGTGTTAAACGCCGTCTTCCACTCGTCCCCCTCCCTGATGCGCACGAGATGGTAGGCGTTACGAAGGTCCAATTTGGTGAAAAACCTGGCTCCCTGCAGGATCTCGAAGGCTGAAGACATAAGAGGAAGCGGATAACGATTCTTAACTGTTATGTCATTCAGCCCTCGATAATCCACACATGGGCGCAGGGACCCGTCCTTCTTCTGAACAAAAAAAAAACCCGCTCCGGCGGGAGAGGAGGAGGAGACTATGGTACCGGCGTCGAGCGATACAGACAAATAATCCTCGAGAGCCTTACGTTCGGGAGCCGACAGAGAGTATAATCTACCCCGGGGGAGTAGTTCCCGGAAGGAGATCAATACTACAGTCATACGACCGGTGTGGAGGGAGAGAAGTGGCCTTGGAACGACTGAACACCGTGCGCAGATCGTGATACTCCTCCGGCACCCCTGTCAAATCACCAGGCTCCTCCTGTGAAGAAGAGACAGAGGAAACAGGAGGGATAGCAGACATTAAACAGGTCACATGACAAGAAACATTCCAGGATAGGATAGTATTACTAGACCAATTAATAGAAGGGTTATGGCGAACTAGCCAGGGATGACCCAAAACAACAGGTGTAAAAGGTGAACGAAAAATTAAAAAAGAAATGGTTTCGCTATGATTACCAGAGACAGTGAGGGTTAAAGGCAGCGTTTCACTCTGAATCTTGGGGAGAGAACTACCATCTAAAGCGAACAAGGCCGTGGGATCCCTTAACTGTCTGAGAGGAATGTCATGTTCCCGAGCCCAGGTCTCGTCCATAAAACAGCCCTCCGCCCCAGAGTCTATCAAGGCACTGCAGGAAGCAGATGAACCGGTCCAGCGGAGATGGACCGGAAAGGTAGTGCAGGATCTTGAAGGAGAGACCTGAGTAGTTGCGCTCACCAGTAGCCCTCCTCTTACTGATGAGCTCTGGCTTTTACTGGGCATGAGGTGACAAAATGACCAGCGGAGCCGCAGTAGAGACAGAGGCGGTTGGTGATTCTCCGTTCCTTCTCTTTGGCCGAGATGCGGATACCCCCCAGCTGCATAGGCTCAGCATCCGAGCCGGCGGAGGAGGGTGGCAGTGATGTGGCAGGTGGCAGTGATGCGGAGAGGGGGGCAACGGAGAACGCGCGCTCCCTTCCACGAGCTCGGCGACGAAGATCAAACCGTCGCTCTATGCGAATAGCGAGAGCTATTAAGGAGTCCAGGCTGGAAGGAACCTCCCGGGAGAGAATCTCATCCTTAACCTCGGCGAGGAGACCCTCCAGAAAACGAGCGAGCAAAGCCGGCTCGTTCCAGTCACTAGAGGCAGCGAGAGTGCGAAACTCAATAGAATAATCCGTTATGGATCGATTCCCCTGACATAGGGAAGACAGGGCCCTGGAAGCCTCCTCCCCAAAAACAGAACGGTCAAAAACCCGTATCATCTCCTCCTTAAAGTCCTGATACTGGTTAATACACTCAGCCCTCGCCTCCCAGATTGCCGTGCCCCACTCACGCGCCCGTCCGGTAAGGAGAGAAATGACGTAGGCGATGCGGGCTGTGCTCCTGGAGTAAGTGTTGGGCTGGAGAGAGAACACCACATCACACTGAGTGAGGAATGAGCGGCACTCAGTGGGCTCCCCAGAGTAACACGGCGGGTTATTGATCCTGGGCTCCGGAGACTCGGAAACCCTGGAAGTGGGCGGTGGATCGAGGTGGAGTTGGTGAACCTGTCTTGTGAGGTCGGAGACTTGGACGGCCAGGGTCTCAACGGCATGTCGAGCAGCAGACAATTCCTCCTCGTGTCTGCCTAGCATCGCTCCCTGGATCTCGACGGCGGAGTGAAAAGGGTCCGGAGCCGCTGGGTCCATTCTTGGTCAGATTCTTCTGTTATGTACTTGAGTGAAGACCCAAAAGCGGTTTTAACAGAAACAGAGTTCTTTTAATGAAAAAACAGGAATGGCATAGATCCTCTTCCGACGTTGTCAATGGCACAATAGAATACCCGCAGAGAGGGTGACAAATGAAACATAAAGTCCCTCTGATGAATAGCTGGGTAGCGGCGACAGGCTGCAGGTCGCTCTGGGTCGGTGCGGGTCACAGAGGAACGGTGGTAGCTGATCACACGTAGCATATGATGAACTGGACACGGTGCAAACAAAAGATAGTTAGTAGAGTGCAGGATGCACCTGCCAGGCAGACTCCGACAGGATAGGACTAGGAGGAAGCAAACGAGACGATAGCTTGCTTCTGGCATGAGAAACACAAACGAGAATCTGACACCGAAAGTAGCAGGAGCAGAGAGAGAAATAGAGACCTAATCAGAGGGAAAAAAGGGAACAGGTGGGGAAAGGGTGAATGAGCTAGTTAAGGGAGATGAGGAACAGCTGGAGAAGGAGAGAAAGAGAAGGTAAACTAATAAGACCAGCAGAGAGAGACAGAGTGAAGAGAAAGGACAGGAACAGACATAATAAGACATGACATTTTCTTATAAAATGTGACCTGATTCAGGAAACTAGGCATGTGTCGCAAGTCACAACTTCACAGGAGAGCCTTTTGAATGTAAAAATATATTATCCATCAATATGCGTTTTTGGGCAGAAATTCCTTCTCGAACATGTGAACTTTCATGTGCCTGAATATCAAACGTATGTCATCTGTAAATACGAATAAAATTGTTAAATTACGAGCCAAGTTGGTTTAACCACAGAAAAAGCGAGCAACCTT
The DNA here is from genome assembly GCF_036934945.1 of Oncorhynchus masou masou. Classification (NCBI taxonomy): domain Eukaryota; kingdom Metazoa; phylum Chordata; class Actinopteri; order Salmoniformes; family Salmonidae; genus Oncorhynchus; species Oncorhynchus masou. The sequence continues at coordinate 44,001,075 of NC_088222.1, forward strand.
ACCGCTGGCCATGATTGGCTGAGATAATGAGTGGGCTGGACATGTCGAGAGATGAGTTTGGATTGGTCGGTGTTGTATCTTGTGTCTATAAAATGAGCTGCTTGTACTGCAGTTTTTTCATACGTCCCTTGTGATGTTGGACTACTAAATGCAATGTAAATTGTATCGGTATATGTACTTATCTATCCAGTGCAGTTGGGACAGCGTTCAGTTGTGAGTGAATGTATCAATGTCCTTTTAAGTGTAAGCAATATGATGGATTGACTGGTTTAAACGTGTATGATGTGAGTATGTATGAGTATGTGATCCTTTTAATGTAAGGGGATGCCACGGAGAACTGCAAATATGTTGCTACTGTTCTCAATAACATTGCTGGCCTAAATTTGTTTGGTACTATCGACAAAGGTCAGTGGGAAAAAAAGTTTATTTCTAGACGATGATCATGCCATGCAATGCTGACTCTCTCATTTCGTAACACGTTTTGAAATCAGTGGAACACAACGGGCCAAATAAGCTGTTCAAACTAAACGGAAACAACACAGGATGTCTTAATAAAAGAGGTTGCAGTCTGCCGTGAAGCTTTCATCCATGTATACAGGTAAGAATCTAGCTACAGATTCAGATATTATACGGTTCCAATTTAGTCAGAAAGTTGTTTTCATTGCAAGTTAAAGCTTCCTGTTAGCAAGCCGGCTGGAGGTTAATGGCTGGCTGGCTAGCTAACAACTTTAGCTTGCAATCAAATATTTTTGCATTATTATACAATATATGTGAAATGGCATTCTGAGATAACATGACTACACACAGTTCATACAGGTAATGGTAGCTACTGTAGCTAGCCAGGCATCTAACCTCAGCTGGCTATCTAACAGAAAGCTTTAACTAGCAATACAAACCGATTGTCATAGCTAGCTAAAGTTAACCAATAAGCTCAATGTTAGCTAGCTAACATTAGGCTATAACTAGCAATGTGAAATGGAATTCTGAGAAAACATCAATAACGTTACACACACTTCATACACATAAGTTAATGTTAGCAAGCCAGCCACCTAACCTCGACTAACGTTAGCTAGCTAACAGCAAGCTTTAACTTTGGATCGTTTGTTTAGACATGTCATGTTAACGTTAGCTAGATAGCTAAATTAACTATAATCCAATCCATAGAGATATTGTAAATTAGAATGGTAGAGGTCTTTCATGGAGTTTCAGAATTGTATGGAAAGGTCTGCTCAATCCAAGTCTACAACCAAATTGATTACAGCATTACCCCATAAATGGAGGCAGGTGGCAGCGGGAGGTGGTAGGGAACTGGTCTGTCTGCCCAATATGGAGGAATAAAAACAGCACAAATAGGAAAATATACCAGTCTAATTTGTGGACCGGGATGTTGACAACTGTGCCATACAGATTGCAAAATAATTCGGAAGAGATTTTTTATGTACCGATTCAATGGTACAGGGTGTATAAATTGATATATAAAATGACGCAAGATTCAAGACTTTTCAGCTAAAATTATTATACAGAATTCTTGCCACCAACAACTGTTGAATATTTGGGGTATTCAATCATCAAAGCTCAGCAGATTTTGTTGTGAGGATACTTAATCAATAGACCATCTATTTTGGTATTGCCCTCCAGGTAGCCTATTTCTGGTCTCAGGTTCAGGAATGGCTCAGAATGCAGAACATTGATTTAAAATTGACCCTGGAAATAGTACTTTTGGGAGATCTCTAGAGACCGGGTCAGTCAACTAATAATATACTAATACTCTTAGTATTGGTTTGTTTTGTTGGAATCGGCTAAACTTTGAACATTGAGATATTAAATAAATGATAGAGACAAAGCCTTGACAAGAAAGAGTTTGTAAAAAGCCAGAAGCCTTTGGAATGTGTTTGAGGAGAGCGATGTGTTGATATAGTGAACACAGATGGATATCTGTGGATTAGGAGGTGAGGGGTGAGGCCAGTTCCCCTTAAGGGCGTAATCAGGGTTGGTATCTGGTTACCTTCTTTCCTGTGGAGGAGGAACTGTAAGGAGGAGTGTCTTAAGTAGGATGCATATAAACTGTGATGTCTGAAATATTTTTCTGTCTGATTTCAGCTGTACAGAACCTTTGGGAAAGATTAAACTTGGTTAAAGCTTCTCTAGTGTCCATGAGTTTTTTACTCTGAAAAATAAGAACCTAACCATTTCAAACTCATTTCTACACAGGATAGATGTAGAGGGCATACCAGATGCTTCAATTCCCGACATATGAAAAGCAAGCACATTTGACTCAAATCATGCCTCCATCAGCTTTCACTTGTCTCTTTTACAGCTATTGATTTAGAGGGCCGGTATGAATAGGCTGTGAAGGCACTTCTGGAGCTTTATAGAAATATTATAAACATCATCAATCTCGTTTTACAGCCTTCCAAAGGTGGCAGATGTTCCCTACCCTTTAATCAATTTCGATTTGATGGCCGAAATACAACGTGTATGGAGGGGTTGGGTAGAGGATACAAACCCAGTTTAGGGTAAGGTTGGTAATAGGATATGGACTTGGTTTAGGGTAAGGGTGTAGGTTGGGGACACATAAGTATGCACTGAAAGGGGGGGGGGGCAGAGTCGATCATAGAACATAGGTTATAGTTATAAGCATCCTTGGAGAGGTGTGTTTTTAGGAGGTTTTTGAATGAGATGACTGTGTCTGCATGTTGTATGTGTGGAGTGCATTCCAAAGCCTTGGTGCAGAGCAGCTGTAGCAGCTAGTGGAGAGGCGAAATGGGAGGAGACAAGGAGACCAGCAGAGGAGGAGCGGAGGGAGCGGAAGGGGGCGTTGACTGGGAGAAGGTAAGAGAGGTGGGTGGGTGCCAAATTGTGGTTGGGCTTTGTAGGTAAGGAGGAGTGTCTTAGAGTTAATATGGGATTGCACAGGGAGCCAGTGTAGATTGATGAGGATTGGTGTGATGTGTTTGGTTGGTCTGGTGCGGTTGACGATTCTGGCAGCAGATTTCTGGACCAGTTGAAGTCTGTTGGTGAGTTTGGTTCTCTCATGCATTACAAAACAGGTGCGGGTAGATTTTGTCAATTGGCCGGTAAGAATGTCTATTTCACCAGCCACTTTGGTGGAGGGTCGCACAGAGAATTTGGGAACAGTTTTTTTCTCCAAAGTTCATACAGTGTGTAGAAGTTTGGTCGAATTAAAAAAAACAACATGTAATTAACTAGAAAGGCTAATAAAGTGTTACTTTGTCCTCGTGTTTCTTGGCCAGTTGTATCGTTTTGTTCACATGCTAGGTTGTTTTACAATGTTAGTTTGAGTTTGCTGCAACTGTCTGCTGCTAGGAAGACATCGCAGTCTGAGATTTTTTTAATCACAGACAGCTGAGTGACTAAGTTACCACGATAATGGCCTGTCCCTTAAACAGGCAGGTGAACTTTTGTCTAGCCTAATGATTGTGCTTGATTGAACATTGGTTAAAAAGACACAGGACACAAATATGAAATGAAAGTAATCAATAATACCTTATTACATCTTACTTGTAATACATTTGTTGTTTTAAAAAACAAAGCATGCTCATCTTTTATTTATAAATGGGGATTTTTAAAGTCACAAAATATTTTGGTTGTTAAAAAAAACTGAGTGGCTGTTTTTTTGTTTTTTTTTCCTGCCACAGTGGCTGATGGACCAAAAAGTTCATTTCCCACCATGTTGGTAGTTTAAGCAAAATGATTTCCATATCCATAACAAGTTCTTAATAAGTCATACTGAACATTTAAATCTCGTCTGTGAGAGAAGGGGAACCAAATAAGTATTTTTCATTACATTGCATTTGCAAGCATTGAATTCATTTGGCTGACTAAATACTTTTTTGCCCCACTGTATATATATATATATAAACAAAAAACATTCCCTGATGCTTCCTATTGTTGAGTCGTCATTCTGTAATGATGTACGCTGAGAGTCGGGAAGCAAGTTATGGGGGGACCCACATGATGTGTGTAGCTGCTCTGGAATCTCTAGCTAGTTAGCACCAATCATTCACTTTCATGTCACTTTCAGTGAGTCGTTTATAGGCCTAGTTCAAAAAAAATATTGGGTGTGGTACTTAGTTGAGTAGCTGAAACTGGGCTTGAACAAAAAAAGTGCACCATAGGTGGTCCTCTAGAAATGGATTGGGAAACTGCATGGCTCTCTCGGGATATGTTGTCAGAATCGGTTCAGCCACCGGGCTTCTCCACGCATCGCGCCGACAGAGATCTTGTTATGGCTGCAATTCCAATACCGGGATCGATATGACAACTACCAGTGAAAATAAAGGGCGCCAAATTCAAACCACAGAAAACTCATAATTACAATTCCTAAAACATACATGTGTTTTATATAAGGGTAAATCTTGTTGTTAATCCCCCCAAAGTGTCCGATTTCAAATAGGTTTTTCAGCGAAAGCACTACAAACGATTATGTTAGGTCTCCACCAAATCACAACAAGCACAGCCATTTTCCAGCAAAATATAGCATTCACAAAAAGCAGAAATTAAGATAATTCAAGGTTAGAGATTAATTTTATCTTCATCAGATGACACTCATAGGACTTCATGTTACACAATAAATGCATGTTTTGTTTGATAAAGTTAATATTTATATACAAAAATCTGAGTTTACATTGGCTATTGAGATTCACTAGTTCCAAAAACATCAAGTGATTTTGCATAGCCACATCGTTTTAACAGAAATACTCATCATAAATGTAGATGATAATACAAGTTATACACATGGAATTATAGATAGATTAATGCAACTGCTGTGTCAGATTTCAAAAACAGTTTACTGAAAAAGCAACACATGCAATAATCTGAGACGGCGCTCAGAACAGAAGCCAAATTAGCCGCCATGTTGGAGTCAACAGAAACCAGAAAATACATGATAAATCTTTCCTTACCTTTGATGAACTTCATCAGAATGCAGTCCTAGGAATCCCAGGTCCACAATACATGATTGTTTTGTTTGAAAATGTCCATTATTTATGTCCAATTAGCTACTTTGGTTAGTGCATTTGGTAAACAATTCCAAAGTCACAAAGCGCGTCCACTATAACGTGACGAAATGTCCAAAAGTTCTGTAACAGTCAGTAGAAACATGTCAAACTATGTACTGAATCGATCTTTAGAATGTTGTTTACATATATCTTGAATAACGTTCCAACCGGAGAATTAGAATGACTTCAAATGAGCGGTGGAACGCAGGTGCTTCCCCTGTGAACATGCATAGTGAATGCATGGTCAACTCGTGGCAGTGGTAACTCTTTCCTGTTTCATTCGACCCCCCTTAAAATTAGAGTCATCAGACAAAGTTCTATTGACTGTTGACATCTAGTGGAAGGTGTAGGAAGTGAAAACGCATCCATATCTCGCTGTAATTTCAATCAGAGCTTGTTTGAAGATCTGCCACCCCCAGAAAGAAAAAAAACAGGATGTGATATTTCTCAGGTTTTTGCCTGCTATATGAGTTCTGTTATACTCACAGACATAATTCAAACAGTTTTAGAAACTTCAGCGTGTTTTACATCCAATACTAATAATAATATGCATATATTAGCAACTGAGACTGAGGAGCTGGCCGTTTACAATGGGCACCTTTTCATCCAAGCTACTCAATACTGCCCCTGCAGCCATAAAAAAGATAAACACCTCTCTGAGAAGAGGAAAGTTTGGAGCTGTATGCCTCATGATTAACGACTCATGGTGTAATCATAACAACATACAGGAATGCAAGTCCTTCTACTCACTCGACCAAGAATTCCTTACAATCAAATGCCGGCCATTGTTCCTATCAAGAGAATTCTCGTCAGTTATAGTCACAGCTGTGTACATTCCCCCTCAAGCAGACACCAAGACGGCCATCAAGGAACTTCACTGGACTTACATGCAAACTGGAAACCATACATCCTGAGGCTGCATTTATTGTACCTGGGAATTTTAACAAAGCAAATTTGAGAACAAGGCTACCTAAATTCTACAAGCATATTGATTGCGCTACGCGCATGGGCAATAACCTCGACCGCTGCTACTCTAACTTCTGCGTTGCATACAAAACCCTCCCTTCGGCAAATCCGACCATGACGTCATCTTGCTCCTATCGTCTTATAGGCAGAAACTCAAACAGGATGTACTAGTGATGAGAACCATTCAACACTGGTCAGACCAATCGGATGCCACGCTTCAAGATTGTTTTGATCACGCGGACTGGATTATCTTCCGGTCAGCCTCAGAAAACAACATCGACCTACACGCAGACTCGGTTAGTTCATTTATAAAGAAGTGCATTGGAGATGTTGTGCCCACTGTGACTATTAAAACCTACCCTAACCAGAGACCGTGGATGTATGGTGGCATTCGCAGGAAATTGATCCATCACATTTAACCATGGAAAGAGGTCTGAGAATATGACTGAATATAAATAGTGTAGTTATGCCCTCAGCAAGGCAATCAAACAAGTGAAATGCCAGTACAGGTACATGGTGGAGTCGCACTTCAACGGCTCATAAACGAGACGTATGTGGCAGGGTCTACAGGAAATCATGTGGTGCCAGGAAAACAACTCGCTCAACAAAACAAGGACATGATCGTGGACTTCAGGAAACAACAGAGGGAGCACACCACCATTCACATCGACGGGACAGCAGTGGAGGAGGTAGAACGTTTTAAGTTGCTCGGCATACACATCACAGACAAACTGAAATGGTCCTCCCACACAGACAGTGTGGTTAAGAACCTCAGGAGGCTGAAGAAACGTGTCTTGTCACCCAAAACCCTGACAAAATTTTACAGATGCACAATCGAGAGCATTATATCGGGCTGTATCATAGCCTGGTACAGCAACTGCACCGCCTTCAACTGCAAGGCTCTCCAGAGGGTGGTGCGGTCTGCACAATGCATCAACGGGAGCGAACTACGTGCCCTATATGAAACCAACAGTACCTGATTTCGCAGGAAGGCCACAAAGATCATCAAGGACATCAACCACCCGAGCCCCTGCCTGTTCACTACGCTACCATCCAGAAGGAAAGGTCAGTACAGGTGCATCAAAGCTGGGACCGATAGACTGAAAAAGAGCTTTTATCTCAAGGCCATCAGACTGCTAAACAGCAATCACTAACTCAGTGAGGCTGCTGCCAGCATTGAGACCAAATCACTGGCCACTTTAATGAACGGATTACTAGTCACTTTAAATAATGCCACTTTAATAATCTTTACATATCTTACATTAATCATATCACATGTATATACTGTATTTTATACCATCTATTGCATCTTGGCTATGCCGCTCAGCCATTGCTCATCCATATATTTGTATGTACATATTCTCATTCACATCTTTAGATGTGTGTATATTAGGTAGTTGTTGGGGAATTGTGAGATTACTTGTTAGATATTACTGCACTGTTGGAACTAGAAGCACAAGCATTTCGCTACACTCGCATTAACATCTGCTAACCATGTGTATGTGACAAATACAATTTCATTTGATTTAATGGTGTTCCAGGTTGTCTTTTTGGAAGTCATTTTGCACAGATTAACAGTGTTGAAAGTCTCATTAAACATATTAACCTTCTATATTAATTAACCTTCATCTTCTGAGATGTGCAACACTGAACTGATGTGCAACTGACAAATAGATAATCTCGAGCACCACTACAGAATTACAAAATTTTGTCCCCGTCTTGGCCTGAGGTTATTTGGATCTCCTTCAAGTACAGGGAAGAATGAGGGTGATCTCCCGTCCAAGTAACAATCTAGTCCTACACTGCTTAGCTTTTGTTTTTAGCCTGTGTAAATCTCGAGTTATACTTCAAGCTTGTAAAAAATAAAGATCTCAAGTTATACTACTTCAACCTGCCCTAAAATTCAGTATAAACATTGTGCCACCATTTGAAATATGAACTACCCAGTTATTAATTTGGTGCAGCGGTGACCGATGCGCGATGTTAGATCCTGACACTTTAATTTTAAGCTTCTGTTTATGAGCACACTTCGCAAATGCTGTTCAAGTTAAGTTATCATCACTCAGTGTCATTAATTTATTAAGATGCCTCAAGGGTTAAGCCTCTAGGAACCGTTTGGAAATGTAAAACTTAAATGCATAAGTGGGTCATAAGGACATTGTCTTGGGTAGAAGGGCATGGTTTATTCCATAGTCACATCTTTTAGCAGCCAATTGGTGTCAGCATTGAGATACAATTTGACAAAATGTGTTAAAATATACATTTACGGCTTCATGGGATATTTACTTTTTTAAATCTCAAAACTCTCAAAAGTGGTTGAATTTGTTCTGCTAATGCAATTATATAGCGAGTGACTTACTTGTTAGTACAAGGCTCAGATTGAAATAGTCCCTGATTGTATTGCTGTTGTGGAGCTCCATTTATTCCACTTGACCCACACTGAGAGTAAAACAAAGCAGACAAAAGAAGTGTGGCTCTCATGTATCAACTTGATAATATCAAGGATGTCAACGTCAAAATGCAGTGTGTGTAAGAACAATTCTCAGTGGTTAGCTAAAAGCAGCAAAAGTTATGGTCAGTGAATTAGATAGATTGAGGATATTTCAAAGTTATTTCATTTGGTAGTTGATATCGAAAATCAACATTTGCTTTCCCACGTGCGTTAACGCTTTACAGTAACACACACACACACACACACACACACACACACACACACACACACACACACACACACACACACACACACACACACACACACACACACACACACACACACACACACAAAAACAATACATTTTTAGAAAGAAAAATGCTTACTTTAGTTTATTACTTTACATTACAACTTGAGAAAACTGATTAAATAAATAATGGAAGTGTTATCCACCCTATTATAAACTGGAGTATATTTACAAAGTAAAGAATAGAAGGTCAGATTCATTATATGTGCTCTTGAGTGGTTAGTCAAATTGGCTACAAAGTTTTGGCAAGTGGGTAACATAAAAATACAGATGTACTTTGCTTAGCCTCTGGAACTTCAATGTGAACAGATGAAGGAGGACATAAGAGATGGTATTGGCCCCAGTTCTCATTGCTTGGCACCTCACACGGTTAAGTCTAGAAAGTTCCTCCTTCAGCTTGAAAAGAGGAGCTCTTACTTTGTAAATAAAATATATGTTTGGTTGAAGTTTGTCTTATCGATTGGCAAGGCCTGCTTTACGCAGAGAGGGCTGTCTAATCTATCCTCAACACCTCCCCACATTGCAAACCTCCATCACTCTCCATTCGGCTGGATGGGTCTGGCCAAATATCAGCCTCTTTTATCATCAGTTATTCACAAAAAGGTGCCCATCTGCTCATTCTGCCAGAGACTTTAAACAGTGCTTCAAACACACCCACTCACTCCCTTGATATGCATATACTTTTACGCTTAAGTAGTTAATGGATTTTTGTTTTTGTTCCTAAAACTGTGAGGGTTAGCATTTGACACTACAGTAAGTGCAGCCAGGTGCGATGAGTTTCAGTCTCAGATTAGTGTTGGTCTAGACTCTAGACAAAACAAATACCCATTTTACTCCAAGCTTTTACTCCAAGCTATGATACCTTATTCAGAGATTCGGGGAACATCATTTAGTGTCCATACTTATTTCAGAAATCCCAACAAATGATTCAATGTCCTCAAAAGCAGTATCATGACACATGGATAAGGAAACGTTAGGACTTCCAGTCAGTCTACAATAAAAAATGTAATTCACCCTCACTTTAGAGCCTGGTGTGTCTATCTAGGGTTTTTTTTCTGGATCAAAATGGGGCTTAGGTGGTGGTCGTGGCAGAGTCATGGTCATGACCAATGGTGTGGTCGCCTACTGAACATTTTAAAGGCCCTCCTGTTGGCCGCAGTGACAAAATGTAGCTGTCTTAAAGCTGATTTACTGCAATTCCACACAAAAATACATTTAGCCCAAATTAGGTACAATAATAGAAATATACATGTAAATAGGCCTAAACATAGCAAAACATTGCTATAATCCTACCTTGACAGAAACAATGTGTACCCAGAAGCACCCTGGTCCCTGGTGAGAAATTGCCCCCCACACATGGAGTTTGAGTGGATGCTTGGGACTCGGCTTGCTTGATCTTCATCCTTTTTGACCTCTACCAATTTGAGCAAATTGGTTGATTCTTCTGTGAAGATGACATCATTGAATGTCTCGCCAGCTTTGATCCATACCTGGGCCTGAAGGATGCAAAGTTCTTTGTTTGTCAAACGAATCAGTGGGTCGAAACTACAGAACAGTACAAAAGAAGCAAACACGCATGGTTAATGTTTTGATAATAAAAAATGGGAGAAAATATATATATATAAAACATTTCTTACTGAGCCTTTCCATAAGTCCACGCAGGGTTCTTCAACTGTCTTCTGACTGTAATTCGAGTGATGAGCCAGAGCTGAGAGGATCACCCATACTAAAGGTATTTTGGATTCGGAGCATTTTATAATTAAAAGAAAGAAGGTATATAGCCTATCAATGTGTAGGCATACTGTGTAATAAAATTGATAATTGTGTATTAAAAACATGAATGTGTTATTGCAGAGCTTACAACCATGTCGACAACATTCTGTGGAGATCAGTGGACAAAGGACTGGACAACGGGCCGCACAGAAAAAATGCTTGGTTGCCAAGAAAGCGGTTAGTTAAGCTCGATTCTTAAAATGTGTACGCAGCATTTGTGTGTTGGAGTCAGTTTTTCGTCGGTTCACCCTGACATTTCCATTCCTCTTCTGACAACAGAACTTGACCAACTGCTCACCAGGCACAGCAGGGGCTGCTCAGACCGTTATGCAGTTCTGCTATTCCAAGGATGTGTAACCGAAGAGAAATACCACAAGTGGGCACAGAATACAAACTGGGATGGATCCCGAGGCAAATGTGGCTTGCCAGTGAACCTCCAGGTGTTCTATATTAATATTGTGTCTCAGAAGTTTCCGTTCATGACTGATGCAACCCGAAAAAGCATTAAAGACAGAGTTAATGAGTACTTGAGGTCACGAGAAAGCCTGGACATGGCCTGCTCTCCGTTATGTAAGGTATTAGGCACTCTACAGTATGTACCGTATGCTATGTTTACTTGTCAGACTGCACAGTAGCCTAAAAAACAAACAGGTGGCTTATATCTTCAATGCTTTTAATGCTTTATTAACCAAATGTAAAAGCATATACTGTACAGTGCCCTATTTCTTCATCAGCGTCTTTATGCTTTCGTTAATAAAATTCTGATAAAAATACTCTTTCAAAATGCTGATGTTTATTTCATTATGGATTCATAATGAATTACTTGTTAAAATATTCCATGATATTCTTAAGATATGTGTTGACTGAATATAAGCAAGTGATGTTTGCTAAATAATCATGTTAGGTTTCTCTAGAAATAAACAATTCAAAATAACAAATGCTTTATTTACAAATTAGTGAGAATGTCTCACCCCATGTTCAAGAATTGCCTCTCACTCAATCTAGGTTAAATGAATATGAAATTTCCAAAATATTGTTACTGTTTAAGTAAAGCGATTATTATTAATTCATGTAGATTTGTATAAAAGCCCCTTAGACATCCTCACAGATCCTAACGGAAAATGCACCTAGATATTAATTTAGAGTCCTCCAATCCTATAAATGTAATTATTGGAGGAGAGCCACATCATTGAATTTTTTTTTATATACTGTAGGCCTACCATAGGTGACATGTATCTCACTAGTGTTAAGCAATGTGCTGTTAAAAATGGTGTAGGTTTTATTTATTTAAAGAGCATATTGAACTTAGAAGCAAAAGCCTACAACTATTTTACCACCATTTCGCGCTGCTCTGGGGCAAGCATGGGGACTTGTCTTGATAAATCAATGAGATTTTTTATTTTCACTTATTTAATTTCTATGTGGGTGTTGGTTAGACAAGAATTAGAAAATTAGGGTGCAGAAATGTTATGCTCTTAGTGTAACCTTTATTTAACTAGGCAGTCAGTTAAGAACAAATTCTTATTTACAAGGACAACCTACTCCTTCCTCCCTGTCAGGGAATTGAACCCCGGTCTCCCGTGTTCCCTATGGGGATTGTTTAGCTAAATAGCCCAGTACTGTACTGCTGACCGTCACGTTGTAAATATGACTGATTTACAGAAATATTGGAACAAAGTTATCTAATGAATGCAAAAAATTTAGAATCCTCCAATCCTCATGCTGTAGCCTTCTCCCGACTGTCACGTTGTTCAGCGCCATATTTTCCAACCCATCCTAACGGAAACCCTGAGGGTTTCGTTAATCATTTTTCTAGGAATTAAATGAATTAAGATACATTTCTTAAAATCAATCCCATATACTATGTTATCACAAAAAAGGTTTTAAATTCTCTGGTAATGCCAATACGGAAGACTATGAAATGCTTCTCAAAGATGCCCTCTCTGGTCTAACTAGCAATAACTGCTCATCGAACATCTCATTACAAAATCATGGGCATTAATATGGAGTTGGTCCCCACTTTGCTGTTATAACAGTCTTCACTCTTCTGGGAAGGCTTTCCAATAGATATTGGAACATTGCTATGGGGAATTGCTTCCATTCAGCCACAAAAGCATTAGTGAGGTCGGGCCCTGATGTAGGGCGATTAGGCCTGGCTTGCAGTCGACGTTCTAATACATCCCAAAAGAGTAAAATGGGGTTGAGCTCAGGGCTCTGTGCATGCCAGTCAAGTTCTTCCACACCGATCTCGGTTTGATCAGCTGTCCTGGTGACTGTTCTCAGACAATTCCGCAGGTGAAGAAGCCGCATGTGGAGGTCCTGGGCTGGCGTGGTTACACGTGGTCTGCGGTTGTGAGATCAGTTGGACTTACTGCCAAATTCTCTAAATCAACATTGTAGGCAGCTTATGATATAGAAATTAACATTCAGTTTTCTGGCTACATCTCTGGGGGACATTCCTGCAGTCAGCGTGCCAATTGCCCGCTGCCGCAAAACTTGAGACTGTGGCATTGTGTTGTTTGACAAAACTGCACATTTTAGATTGGCCTTTTATTGTCTCCAGTATAAGGTGACCCTATGTAATGATCATACTGTTTAATCAGCTTCTTGATATACCACATCTGTCAGGTGGATAGATTATCTTGGCAAATAAGCGATGAAAACAAATTTGTGCACAATATTTGAGAAAAATAAGCTTTTTGTTTGTATGGAAAATTTCTGTTGTCTTTTATTTCAGCTCATGAAACATGGAACCAACACTTTCCATGTTGTGTTCATATTTGTGTTCAGTATATTTATAAGTAGTATATACTATTTAAATATGTATAAGTATCAGAGAGTAATTACAAAGTGTTCCCAACCAAGACATTCAACAAATCTCAGGGTTAAATAAATTACATTGTAATAATGTTATGCTAATGTCCACCACGCAGTCCACTCTCTGTGCAACTTTCCCCCTCCCCAGCCTATACTAAGCCTGTTTTCCTGGATGTTCTGCATGCTGAATGAATGCTTTGCTTTTGCATGCGCATGTGTGACTCCATTCAGACTATCAGTTTATCTATTAATATTTCCCTGGCATTCCCTTCAGAAACTGTGTTGCTGGTCTAATGGACTGCAAACATTAGGAAGCCGGATAACTAAGCATGATGGGAAAAGTTCAAAGCAGAGAGAGATTTAACTGCATTGCCATTGCCAAGGGGTTTTCTTGTCCTTAATCGGTTCATCGTCGTCTCGGAGCGAGGGGAAAAAATCGCAATGAGACTATGACGGCTGTAAGGTCTATTCACCGGCCCACTCATACAAGTAAGATCACTTTTCACAGTGTGTCCTGTCTAGAATTACAGTGGAAAGGCAATTATTTATTTTATACTTGGCTCTCCACTCTATTCTAAAGTGCAATGACAATGGTTAATATGGCATTTTGCGCCTCTCTTTCTTTGATTGAAAAGGGATTGCTAAGGAGTTGTTTAGTTTGATAGCGTCAATAGGCATTTTAGCAGCATTGTATTGCATTTGTACTCTAAACTGAAACATCAGAAAAGTATGTTTAAGATGAACGTAGACTAGATGAGTGAGAAAGGATTCTTGTCATTAATGCTAGCCTCCTGTCATCATGACATCAGATTGGTAGTGATGGAAACTGGAAAGTTTAATTGACAGAATAATATATGAAACGAATGTCTAACTCTCAATGCAACCCCTCTGGTCACGGAACAGGGAGGGAGTAACACTGAGTGAGGCTGTAAAACATATTCTCCTAGTTAGCCACTAATTCCACCCCTGACAATACCTCTACATCTTCTTTGGGGTTATGGCATATCTTAAATGTCAAAACAGCATAGAAGAAGTCACTAAGCAGATACCAGAGCTTGATGGACCATGATACCATCCACCCCTACATTTCATTTTTGTTGGAAATAGTAGGTATCTATCTGTTGTTCCTCATGGTGATCTTATTATACAGCATTGATTAGTACAACAACTCGTGCACGATTAGTACTAGGAAATATTGAATACACATGAACGTATTCAATTTTAACTTGTACCCACCACCAGGTTTGACGGCAAATGAATTGTGTCATTTAATCTGCCGTCGTAATGCCTCCAGTGGAATTAGAGAAAATTGTGTACACACAGACATACACAAAGGCCCACTGTAAAGATTACCACACTGGGAAGCACGAATTTATCGACACAAGCATGATTTTAAAAAGTAATTTTCACTCCACTGGCCACACTCGCTGTCATCAATCTTAGTATGCAAATGTTGTGCGAATCCATCTGGGCTGTTTTGTACTGACGATGCTGACAGCTTAAATAGAGGCAGAGAGTATGATGGTGACTCAGTGAGAGAATGTTGGGGGGATACGCCAGTCCCTGTCAGTCTTACCTGGAGCTGCACAACAGAAGCAGGGGGCCTGGTATTAACTTATATTCCAAGGTTGAGCGGATCTCTGATTGACCACAGAATAACTTCTCGGGGAGGTAGCCGGTTGAGTGGCAGCCTTGGAATAAGACTACGCAGCAAGGGGAACGATGGCCTTTTACCTCAGCCTCACTGAGTTGCTAGTTTGATTTTTTTCAGGTCCTTTTCAGAGAAAAAGAAAGAGTCCTTTTGTGGGGTTTTGTTGATAGTTCTCAAGTCTATCACATTTGGCCCTGCTTGGATGCCGCTGGGGCATCTTGTGAGTGCCATTGACACAAACCATAGCTACGCAGGGTCTTGAGGTATGGAGCCTCAGTAGGCAAAGAGTGAAGTCCTAGACGAAGGGTACTCTAATCTGAGCCTGAAGGTGTGGAGTATTGATGGTTTTCAGGAAATAAACTGGTTTCAGCCAACAATGAAATGACAGACAACCAGATAGCGTATGTAGTGACTAGAAGGATCACCTTTTATTTCAATATGTAGTGGCTAATTCAGTGGCCAACCACAGCCTTGATTTGTCTATTGGGTGCAGTTGGGGCCCATTCACCAGCCAGTTGAGCCATCTGCCTGGGCCAATGATAAGTAGAAGGTGTTCAAGGAATATCCACATAACCAAACTCATTAAATTAGCTACATACAGGGCCATAGCTACATATGAAGACAAAAAGGTCCGTACCTCTGTAACGTTTTCTTATTTAAAAAAAATATGCAGTGCCTTCAGAAATTATTCATACTCCTTGTCTTATTCCACATTTTATTTATTGTGTTAAAGCCTGACTTCAAAATTGATTAAAAAAAGTATAATTCTCACCCACCTACACACAATACCCCATAATGCCAAGATAATGCATCTACCTGACAGGTGTGGCATATCAAGAAGCTGAAACGGCATGATCATTACACAGTTGCACCTTGTGCTGGGGACAATAAAAGGACACTCTAAAATGTGCAAGTTTTGAGGGTGGGTGCAATTGGTATGCTGACTACAGGAATGTCCAACAGAGCAGTTGGCAGAGAATGTAATGTTCATTTCTCTACCATAAGTCGCCTCCAATGTTGTTTTAGAGAATTTGGCACCACGTCCAACCGGCCTCACAACCCCAGACCACATGTAACCACGCCAGACCAAGACCTCCACATCTGACTTCTTCACCTGTGGGATCATCTGAGACCAGCCACTCGGACATCTGATGAAACTGTGGGTTTGCACATCCGAAGAATTTCTGCACAAACTGTCATCTGCATGCTCATCTGCATGCTCGTCCTTCTCAGCAGGGTCTTGACCTGATTGCAGTTCGGAGTCGTGACCGACTTCAGGGGGCAAATGCGCACATTCGATGGCCACTGGCACGCTGGAAAAGTGTGTTGTTCACGGATGAATCCCGGTTTCAACTGTACCAGGCAGATGGCAGATGACAGTGTGTATGGCATTGTGTTGGCAAGCAGTTTGCTGATATCAGCATTGTGAACAGAGTGCCCCATGGTGGCATTAGGTTTATGGTATGTACAGGCATAAGCTACGGACAACAAACACAATTGCATTTTATCGATGGCAATTTGAAAACACAGAGACTCCGTGACGAGATCCTGATGGCAATTGTCGTGCCATTCATCTTCTGGCATCACCTCATATTTCAGCATGATAACAAAAGCACATTTGAGGATATGCAAGATGGCGCCAACGGAGATGGCAGCTCTACTTCTAGTTCCTCAGCAACTTTTCAGAATTATGTTTTATTGTGTTATTTCTTACATTATTAGCCCACAATTTTTTTGTGTTATTCCATACAGCCTAAAATAACTGTTGGATATTAGAGCGGCGGGATCTCACCAGCATTACAACCAGGAATACGGCTTTCCCGAATTGGATCCTTTATTTGTACTCCACAGGGCAATTTAACTTATTCCAAAACACCGCCGGCAGAGAAGAGGTATTCAGAGTGGACTTCTAGTCTGACTCAGAGGCGTGCACACCATCCACCGCTTCTGAGTATATTACTCGCTAAAGTTAAGTCTCTGCGTAATAAAGTAGACGATTTCAGGGCGACAATCTCCTTCCAGAGAGACATCAGAGATTGTAACATACTCTGTTTCACCGAATATACTGTCCCTGTCCATTCAGAAATCTGAGTTCTCAGTCCATCGCGCAGACAGAGATAAAGAACGGGAAGAAGAAAGGCGAGGGTGTATGTTTCATGATCAACCACTCATGGTGTGATTGTGATAACATACAGAACCTCAAGTCCTTTTGCTCACCCGACCTAGAATACCCCACAATCAAATGCCGACTGTATTACCTCCCAAGAGAATTCTCTTTGGTTATAGTCACAGCCGTGTATATTCCCCTCATGCCTATACCATGACGGCCCTCAAAGAACTACACTGGACTTTATGCAAACTGGAAACCACATATCCTTCAGCCGCATTTATTGTAGCTGGGGATTTTAACAAATAAGAAAACGCTTCCAAAGTTCTACCAAGACATTGACTGTAGTAGTCGCTCTAGTAAAACATTGGACCACTGCTACTCAACTTCACGAAATGCCTACAAGGCCCTCGCCCACCCTCCCTTCAAATCTGATCAAGACTCCATTTTGCTCCATCCTTCCTATAGAAAGGCATTCAAACAGGAAGTACCCATGCTAAGGTCTATTCAACGCTGGTCTGACCCATCAGAATCTATGCTTCAAGATTGTTTTGATCACGCGGACTGGAATATGTTCCGGGTAACCTCTGAGAATAACATCGACAAATACACGGATGAAGTGACTTCTCATCTCCAGCATCGGTCCTTACAGAATTCTGCAGCCATCTAATGAAGAATCGGGGAGTGCTGGCGTTCCGGTTGGTGGTGACATCGGGTCTGGGGGCCGACACCTATGCCAGCTTGTCAGGCTGTCACTTCCTAGCTAGCTCGAGAGGTTCTAGCCCTGGTTGGCTCAGAAGGCGCCCAGCCCACATTGGGCCTCAGCCGAATCGTTAGGTTTTTATGCCCAGACAGCTCGTCAGGCTGCTAACCCTCAGCCGGATCAACGGGCTCCCACGCCACAACGGGATCGACAAGCTCCTATGCCCTCAGCCAGCTTGCCAGGCTCCCATGCCTCTGCCAGTTCATCTATAGTTTAGGCCCAGCCAGCTTGCCCAGCAGCTGTGCTTCGGCTGGCCCGTCAGGCTCGCCCAGGTGGGCGACAACAACAATCTTTCATTCACTGTTTCACAATTCCAGTGGGTCAGAGGTTTACATACACTTAGTTGACTGTGCCTTTAAACATATTGGAAAATTCCAGATGCTTCTGAGAGGCTAATTGACATCATTTCAGTCAATTGGTGGTGTACCTGTGGATGTATTTCAAGGCCTACCTTCAAACTCAGTGCCTCTTTGCTTGACAACATGGGAAAATCTAAATAAATAAGCCAAGACCTTAGAAACAAAATTGTTGATCTCCACAAGTCTGGTTCATCCTTGGGAGCAATTTCCAAACGCCTTTCCAAACGCCTGAAGCTACCAATTTCGTCTGCACAAACAATAGTACGCAAATATAAACACCATGGGACCACGCAGCTGTCATACCGCTCAGGAAGCATTCTGTCTCCTAGAGATGAACGTACTTTGGTGCGAAAAGTGCAAATCAATCCCAGAACAATAGCAAAGGACCTTGTGAAGATGCTGGATGAAACAGGTCAAACGTATCTATATCCATAGTAAAACGAGTCCTATATCGACGTAACCTGAAAGATAGCTCAGCAAGGAAGAAGCCACTGCTCCAAAACCGTCATAAAAAATCCAGACTACAGTTTGCAACTGCACATGGGGACAAAGATCATACTTTTTGGAGAAATGTCCTCTGGTCTGATGAAACAAAAATACAACTGTTTGGCCATGCTGACCATCGTTATGTTTGGAGGAAAAAGGGGGAGGCTTGCAAGCCGAAGAACATCATCCCAACCGTGAAGCACGGTGGTGGCAGCATCATGTTGTGAGGGTGCTTTGCTGGAGGAGGGACTGGCGCACTTCACAAAATAGATGGCATCATGAGGTAGGAAAATTATGTGGATATTTTGAAGCAACATTTCAAGACATCAGTCAGGAAGTTAAAGCTTGGTCGCAAATGGGTCTTCCAAATGGACAATGACCCCAAACATACTTCCAAAGTTGTTGCAAAATGGCTTATGGTCAACAAAGTCAAGGTATTGGAGTGGCCATCACAAAGCCCTGACCTCAATCCTATAGAACATTTGTGTGCAAACCTGAAAAAGCATGCATGAGCAAGGAGGCCTGCAAACCTGACTCAGTTACACCAGCTCTGTCAGGAGGAATGGGCCAAAATTCACCCAACTTATTGTGGGAAGTTTGTGGAAGGCTCCCCAAAACGTTTGACCCAATATAAACAATTTAAAGTCAATGCTACCAAATACTAATTGAGTGTATGTAAACTTAGGACCCACTGGGAATATGATGAAAGAAATAAAAGCTGAAATAAATAATTATCTCTACTATTATTCTGACATTACACATTCTTAAAATAAGGTGGTGATCTTAACTGACCTAAACATGGAATTTTTAATATGATTAAATATCAGGAATTGTGAAAAACTGAGTTTAAATACATTTGGCTAAGTTGTATGTAAACTTCCGCCTTCAACTCTATGCTAGACATACGATCTGTGTACAATCTGATACACATAAACCGATACAATTTCCCTCACAGCACATTTTTACTCCTGAACTTGTTTAGGCTTGCCATAACAAAAGGATTGAATACTTATTGAGTCAAGATATTTCAGCTTTTAATTTTTAATTAATTTGTAAAAATGTTGAAAACATTATGAGGTATTGCCAGTGACAGAAATAGAAATGTTATCATTTTAAATTCAGGCTGTAACAAATTCAGGCTTTTTGGGGGGGAACACAGTCGGCGTCTCAACATACTGTTCTTTAATGCACTTTTATTTGATTTAGTCCTATTCTTTAACCTTGATTTTTGGTTGGGAAGGAGACTTGAATTTAACATATAAATGATTAATTTGTAGACAAACTGTAGGTTTTTGACAATGAAAAACAATTCAATATCACTTATACAATACAGTAAATAGCCTATTATCTTGTTGACAAGTTAACAAATAATATGTTGGATTCACGTCGCCATCTAAACCCAAAAAGTTCCAGAATAGGATTAAGCCAGTGGCTCAGATGAAACTATCCAAGCATTAGATATATTTCAAATGTTGATAATTGGTTGTGTTGCCAACCAAAAACAGTTCAATAATATTTTTGTAATACAGTAAATAACCTACAGTTAAGGCTATTTTACAAACTAATGTAACAGTATTTATTCAACCAGAAAATAAGTAACACACCCATTGTTAGGCTACTGTAACTATACATGTTTTCTTATGTAATCATAGAAAGTGTGCATGTTCAAGATGGCATGCAAAGGTCCCAGGTCTGTGGATATTTTCACAATTGCTGTAATAATCTGTTCTTAATCTTGAACACCATTGATCACTTGCACTATGTACTTTTATTGTAATCTAAACTGCAATAAATTGGCTGCACTATTAGATGAAGCACAGTGATAACACTTGAAGTTGTATAAAAATTAAATATCTGACATTGTATTCCTATTGGAACTTTGAACATTTAAATGTTTGAAAACGCAGTGATAACACATTTTGATGACACCACAACCAATCTTCTAACATCGTTTTTCCATTGAAATTAGGTTGTACTTTTATAGTGCCTTGCAAAAGTATTCATTCCCCTTAGCGTTTTTCCTATTTTGTTGCATTTGCACTTTGAACATCCCACTGAGCACCATTAAATCCATTATTAAAACATGGAAAGAATATGGCACCACAACAAACCTGCCAAGAGAGGGCCGCTCACCAAAACTCACAGACCAGGCAAGGAGGGCATTAATCAGAGGCAACAAAGAGACCAAAGATAACCCTGAAGGAGCTGCAAAGCTCCACAGCGGAGATTAGAGTATCTGTCCATAGGACCGTTTTAAGCTGTACACTCCACAGAGCTGGGATTTACAGAAGAATGCCAGAAAAAAAGTAATTGCTTGAAGAAAAAAATAAGCAAACACGTTTGGTGTTCACCAAAAGGCATGTGGGAGAATACCCAAACATATGTAAGAAGGTACTCTGGTCAGATGAGACAAAGAATTTCGCTTTTTGGCCATCAAGGAAAATGCTATGCCTGGCGCAAACCCAACACCTCTCATCACCTCGAGAATCACCATCCCCACAGTGAAACATGGTGGTGGCAGCATCATGCTGTAGGGATGTTTTTCATCGGCAAGGTCTGGGAAACTGGTCAGAATCGAAGGAATAATGGATGGCACTAAATACAGGGAAATTATTTCTTGAGGGAGACCTGTTTCAGTCTTCCATAGAGTTGAGACTGGGACGTAGGTTCACCTTCCAGCATACTGCTAAAGCAACACTCAGGTGGTTTAAGGGGAAACATTTAATGTCTTGGAATGGCCTTGTCAAAGCCCAGACCTCAATCCAATTGAGTATCTGTGGTATGACTTAAAGATTGCGGTACACCAGTGGAACCCATCCAACTTGAAGGAGCTAGAGCAGTTTTGCCTTGAAGAATGAGGAAAAATCCCAGTTGCTACATGTGTCAAGCTTATAGAGACATATCCCAAGAGACTTGCAGCTGTAATTGCTGCAAAAGGTGTTTCTACAAAGTATTGACTTTTTTTGGGGGGGGGATATTTATGCACGCTCAAGTTTTCAGTTTTTTGTTTTATTTCTTGTTTGTTTCACAATAAAAATATGTTGCATCTTCAAAGTGGTAAGCATGTGTAACTCAAATGATACAACCCCCCAAAAATCATTTTTAAATCCAGGTTGTAAGGCAACAAAATAGGAAAAATGCCAAGGGGTATGAATACTTTCGCAAGCCACTGTAGATGGTTAAAAGCATAGTGATAACACCTTGGGATTTCAACAAACATCTGGGTGTCTTTTTGAGTGGGTGAATAATGGATGAAATCTCATTGTTCAATGTCTCCTCCAAATATTACCAAAACCCGCAATCTTTCGACTATGGGCCAATTAAAACCATCGAAATCCACCAGATTATCGCCAACTGATCTCTCGTTAAACCATCAATACGCACTAAATCACCCTCACAGCTGATCTCAATTGCAACCAACATTGGACAACGCTAAGGATGTCAAGGTTATCTTTTGGTCTTGATTGCAGCTAACTCCCCTGGTTGACATTATCATCTGAAAAATGTAGTCCTTTATGAGCAGACTAAGTGTGATTTAGCTATTTGACAATCCGTGCGCACAATTGAAATAAAGTATATTTTACACATTTTAAGAATGTAAAGCTTGGGTGTAAGTAATGTAAAGAATGTAAAGCCCTGAACTGTTCACATCTAAAATTGGTTACTAAATCAAGCCAATCCTGATTGAGTTAATATAATGTGTTTTCGTTAAATTAGTCTAATCAATGTATGTCAAATGACAAATAATATTCTAATGTGGCCCAAACATAGATGTCCATAATTTGCTGTATTGTACTGTACTCTACTGTACTGACCTATACTGTACTGTACTCTACTGTGAGTATCTTTCTTACAATTCACTGGTTCTATATTCTAACAATAAATATTTGTGATTAATTACCAGCCTTGCTATTTTCCTTATAGATCAATATTTCATTGGAGCCGAGAGGAGATAACTCAAACGCAACAGTCTGGTATCTAACTTGTTTGACAGTAACAGCGGGAGATTAACTGATCTGCTGGTTTATTCTTGTGGGTTTTTGTTTGCAAGCAAGTTCATTTTAACACGCAGTGCTTACCAGCAGCTGCTCGTTAAGTTCTGTCTTTTGTTTGCAACTGACCCTATGTGTCTCCAACACTGGTTCAAGCGATTCAGTCTGGAATCTGGTTATGTGAATCAAGTATATTAGTACTGGGATGAACTAAAAGCCTGTATAACCAATAGCTCTCCAGAACCAGAATTGTAGACCCTGCCTTAGGCACTGCTGATAAGCTGTTCAAACTCGTAAGTTGCTGACAGTATGAGAGTGACCAAGGCTGGCTTTCCAGACTGTAAATGTGTTGTACTGATACAGCTCAATATTTCACAGAGCTGGCAGCTAGACACCAAATTGCACCGTCTCTGTAAACGCAATAAACTTTGTAATCTGAGGTGAGCAGATTCATATCCAATTGCCTGTGTTTACCACGACAGAGGTCAACACAATGAAAAACAATAAGTCTCCATAAGATGGGCGCACTAAAGGCTCCAGGTGCTCTATTTTCTCTGACATTATTATTGCACAATGATAAGCTATTATTGGGGAACCAGCCATTTGACTGCAGAAGGAATCCTGGCTCAGAGTGTAAAATCATCTTCAGTTTGAGCCTCCCAGGTTGCCCACAGGTCATAAGGAATAGTTGTTGTTCTGTCCCTGAGAATGGCATGGCCTGTAATTAAAGGAAAATGAGTTCCGCTTTTTGATTCAGACCGCCTCAATTTCGGCCTGGTGCACTGCAGGTAGCAGTCAGAGAGAGAGAGAGTGAGAGAGAGAGAGTTCAAAAGTTGATTATGTTTTGGGTTCTCTGTACAGATGACAATCACAACCTCATTCTGCTTTGCAAAGAATTCTAGTAGAAAGCCAATGCATTCATTTTTGACAGAGCACAGAAGTAGCCAGTTTTATTATTACAGACTTCTGAGAGAGAGACCTTTTTCTGTGTCAGAAAGCATCACAAGCGGACAAAAAGCAATAAAAGAACATACACACCATTTCCCACAATGTTTTTCTGGACATATTGGAAATGTTTTCCTTGGTATGAAGTGTTTGAACAGAAAACTGTTGAACGAAAGGGGCAGAATTTACAACGTTACAATATTATTATGGGGTCACAACATCAAAAGGAATTGGAGAACTAGCTAGCTTTAACCTTTAATTATTTGAGATCTGGCAGCGCCTTCTTAATTATAAAGTTGGATTGACTTGAATCGAACCCTTTGCTCTTAACAACAGATGCTCTTAGTCTGTGACAATGTCAGTCTGTGATGATGTAAGAAAACACTTTTACATCTCTACCCGGTACAGCCAGAAGTGGACTGGCCACCCATCGGAGTCTGGTTCCGCTCTGGGTTTCTTCTTACGTTTCTTAGTTTTTCCTAGCCACTGTAATTCTGCCTCTGCATTGCTTGTTCTTTTGGGGTTTTAGGCTGGGTATCTGTAAATCACTTCGTTTAAAATAATTAGTGATAGCTCCTCTCTGTCACTCTTCACACTGTTGTAGTTTAAGACATCCCATTTGAATGGAAACTGTACATCAGTTTGGCACTGCACTTTACTTGTGTTTCATTTTTACATTGTTCATACTCGGACCAACTCCTTGTGACGCCAAGGATGTCATAATATTCGGACACCATAATCACTAGTAATCCTTTTCAATTTCATCATGTCGCTACAATGCACTAGAAAGGATTTCACTCCGTGTTCAACATTCTTGGTTTTGAGATTTACCTGCAGATTTCACGTGAAACATCTCCGAAAACATGGCCGACTTGTGAAGCCAGGGGGTCCCTGGGAAAAGAAGCATATCATTGAAATCTGATTCGCAGCACAGCAGGGCGCCAGAGATCCTCTTACACGTGTGTTAGAAGGGCTGCATATAATACTGCATTGATTAAGCTTGAATTAAAGTATCTCTGCCTCCCCTCCCCATCTCCTAGCAGGATGTGGCTTTGAGAAAAAAAAAACAAGGCCCATTTACCATCAGTTTGGGAGGATGGTCACTGAGCTGGGGAGGCTTTCTTGTTTACACAAGACAGACTCCACACATGAACATGCAAAGCAATCCAGGTGTAGGGAGAGAAGGCAAGGCATTGTTGATTCCTTTTAGTGTGGGCTTGTTTTTCAAGAAGTCTAGCCTCGATTGCTGTTTCACTGCCTGTAAGGGCCTGGTTGGCACACCATCGTCCCCAATTAAGGATTGGTTTTACTGACAGCAAGTCCACATGCTCACAGTGTGTTTGGATTGCGAGGGGTGTGAAACGTATCACAGTGACTTGCAGTTGTATACTTGTATGTGTGTGTTTGTGTGTGCTTACATTTGCATGTTAGGGGGAGAGATTGAGAGAGATTTACCATACAATATTTTGGAATGTAATTGAGTCCATGGGCCTTATTCAAACACAACCAGGTGTTCCGGGATATGAGTAAAAATGAACATTGTTGCTCCAGCCCAAAGAGAGAACATTATTTCAATGAACAAGCAGTTGAGTTTGTTTCATATCTGAACATTTACATTTTGTACTTATCCCGGTTTCCTGGTTTGATTGAATAGGGTTCAAGCGTCAAGTAACCACCTATAAAATCTAAAGTTTTATCTCATTAAAATCATCAACAGAATATTTTTCTTAATTGAAACAATCAAGACCAAGTATTAACCAGAATTCCACATTAATGCAAAAACCAGAGAGATGTGTCTGCGTTGAAGAAACCACCTTTTAGGAAGTAACAACATGCCTGAGGTCATTAGTCACTTATGGGTAAATGGAATTGGAAAGTCTGAGGTTCACTGTCCCTTTCATAAGTTGCTAGCTGTTTTCCCATTTTCTTTACTTGTGTTAAATACAGTGCCTTGTAAAACTATTCATTCCCCTTAGCGTTTTTCCTATTTTGTTGCATTACAACCTGTAATTTAAATGGATTTTTATTTGGATTTCATGTAATGGACATACACAAATAGTCCAAATTGGTAAAGTGAAAATCAAAAACATTACTTGTTTCAAAAAATTCTAAAAAATAAAAACGGAAAAGTGGTTTGTGCATATGTATTCACCCCCTTTGCTATGAAGCCCCTAAATAAGATCTGGTTTAACCAATTACCTTCAGAAGTCACATAATTAGTTAAATAAAGTACACCTGTGTGCAATCTAAGTGTCACATGATCTGTCACATGATATCAGTATATATATTCCTGTTCTGAAAGGCCCCAGAGTCTGCACCACCATTAAGCAAGGGGCACCACCGAGTAAGTGGCACCATGAAGACCAAGGAGCTCTCCAAACAGGTCAGGGACAAAGTTGTGGAAAAGTACAGATCAGGGTTGGGCTATTATGCGAATATGCGTAACTTTGAACATCCCACGGAGCACCCTTAAAATCATTATTAAAACATGGAAAGAATATGGCACCACAACAAACCTGCCAAGAGAGGGCTGCCCACCAAAACTCACAGACCAGGCAAGGAGGGCATTAATCAGAGAGGCAACAAAGAGACCAAAGATAACCCTGAAGGAGCTGCAAAGCTCCACAGCGGAGATTGGAGTATCTGTCCATAGGACCACTTTAAGCTGTACTCTCCACAGAGCTGGGTATTACGGAAGAATGGACAGAAAAAAAGCCATTGCTTAAAGAAATAATAAGCAAACACGTTTGGTGTTCTCCAAAAGGCATGTGTGAGAATTCCCCAAACATACTGTATGTAAGAAGGTACTCTGGTCAGATGAAACTAAAATGTAGCTTTTTGGCCATCAAGGAAAATGCTATGTCTGGCGCAAACCCAACACCTTTCATCACCTTGAGAATCACCTTCCCCACAGTGAAGCATGGTGGTGGCAGCATCATGCTGTGGGGATGATTTTCATCGGCAGGGACTGGGAAACTGGTCAGAATTGAAGGAATGATGGATGGTGCTAAATACAGGGACATTCTTTCTTGAGGGAAACCTGTTTCAGTCTTTCAGAGATTTGAGACTGGGACAGAGGTTCACCTTCCAGCAGGACAATGACCCTAGGCATACTGCTAAAGCAATACTTGAGTGGTTTAAGGGGAAACATTTAAATGTCTTGGAATGGCCTAGTCAAAGCCCAGACCTCAATCCAATTGAGAATCTGTGGTATGACTTAAAGATTGCGGTACACCAGCGGAACCCATCCAACTTGAAGGAGCTGGAGCAGTTTTGCCTTGAAGAATGGGCAGAAATCCCAGTGGTTAAATGTGTCAAGGTCATCGAGACATACTCCAAGAGACTTGCAGCTGTAATTGCTGCAAAAGGTGGCTCTACAAAGTATTGACTTTGGGGGGGGTGAATAGTTATGCACGCTCAAGTTTTCTGTTTTTTTGTCTTATTTCTTGTTTTTTTTCACAATTAAACATATTTTGTATCTGGTAGGCATGTTGTGTAAATCAAATGATACAAACCAACAAAATAGACAACAAAATAGGAAAAATGCCAAGTGGGGTGAATACTTTCGCAAGCCTCTGTAGATGAATAAAGACCAAACAACATAAGAAAGTGCCACAGTCTCTTCCCATGAATCAAATCCCACAGAAAAAGCAGTGGTAGGATAGTCTCTTACATTATTTAGGAGGAAATATAAATAAAATATTTTTGTAACCAAGCAATTAGGAATCAGCATACAGCGTAAATACTTTTGACAAGGTTCTCTATGTGGCATGATTCACAGCCTAATTATGGTCAAAATCTTCATGTACACAATACTGTATATACAAAAGTATGTGGACACCTGTTCAAATTAGTGTATTAAGCTATTTCAGCCACACCTGTGTGTATAAAATCGAGCACACATCCATACAATCTACATAGACAAACATTGGCAGTAGAATGGCCTTACTGATGAGCTCAATGACTTTCAATGTGGTACCGTCATAGGATGCCACATTTCCAACAAGTCAGTTTGTCAAATTTCTTCCCTGCCAGAGCTGCCCCGGTCAATTGTAAGTGCTGTTATTGTGAAGTGGAAACATCTAGGAGCAACAACGGCTCAGGCCACACAAGCTCACAGAACGGGACAGCCGAGTAATGAAGTGCATAGCGTGTAAATTTCATCTACCGATATCCAAACTGCCTCTGGAAGCAATGTCAGCACAAGAGCTGTTAGTCGGGAGCTTTGTGAAATGGGTTTCCATGGCCGCACACAAGCCAGATTACCATGTGCAATGCCAAGCGTCGGCTGGAGGGGTGTAAAGCTCACCGTCATTGGAGCAGTGGAAACGTGTTCTCTGGAGTGATGAATCACACTTCACCATCTGGCAGTCCGACGGAGGAATCTGGGTTTGGCGGATGAAAGGAGAACGCTACCTTCCCTGAATGCATAGTGCCAACTGTAAAGTTTGATGGAGGAGGAATAGAATAATCATCTGGGGCTGTTTTTCATGGTTTGAGCTAGTTACCTTAGTTCCAGTGAAGGGAAATCTGATTGCTACAGCATATAATGACATTCTAGATGATACTGTACTTCCAACTTTATGTTTGGGGAAGGCCCTTTCCTGTTTCAGTGTGACAATGCCCCTGTGCATAAAGCGAGGTCCATACATAAATGGTTTGTTGAGATCGGTGTGGAAGAACTTGACTGGCCTGCACAGAGACCTGACTTCAACCCCATTGAACACCTTTGGGATGAATTGGAATGCAGACTGCAAGCCTGGCCTTACACCACTGCTCCTCTCATCTATCTGTATTGGGGTGAATGGTGAAGATAATGGCTCATGCTATGCGTTTCTACTAGCTTTTGAATTGTGCAACTATTTTATTTTATTTTAAAGAGAGGCCATTTGGTGTTCTCTCATCAGGATGGAGGCTGTCCAGCTTCTGTGATCTAGGAAAATACTGAGAAGGAACTGCCAGATGCGTCATAATATCCCGGAAGTAATGCCGCATTGGGAGTTACATTTGAAATGGAGTACATTGAATACATGGAGCAGGCCGGAGGATGTCGCATTAAAACACTATTTAAATGTATTTCCGGAAGGGCTGTGATCACCATTCAATGAATACATTAAATATAAACTTCTCATGGTAGTGGGGAGCTATTTTATAGATTTTTGACAGGTCCATTATTTTCTCATTTACGTCTTACATCAACCCTATATTCTTGGCAGCACTGGTGTGAAGGGGAGGAATGGCAGAGCAGACCATCATATGACCCTAAATATTTTGATGTGCAACTTGGAATTACAATTTAAGAGGACCAGTGCTTCTATAGTGAAACATAATCTCATATTTGTACCACTTGGGAGCGATGTTGTTAGACTACATATCATTGTTTCCTCTTCAGAGCGCACAAGTGATACATTTGATCATTTCACTTGACCATGAGAACCACAAGTTCTTTCAAGTTTCGCAATGTATGTTCTGAAATGTTGTATAACACTAAAATGTATAGGCTATGACATGCCACTGGAGAAGCCTATATGCCTACTATTTCATTTTTTCACGGCATCTAAACTGATTGGATCCCCCTCACCTACTGAAAGAATGCAAAACTAGTGCAAAGCCAGCCACATGAGCTCCAGCCCAGACCACCTACTCTACCACTGCTTTGATCTCCAATTAGGTCGGAGAAATCAGACAATTAAATCAGACAATTAAATGGTGCTCACCGTGCGCTTTGGGAGGAGTGTCATGCCAGGGGCTATCACTGTTATGAACAACTCCCCAAATGGGCAGGCGTGGGGTGGGATGGTAGGGTAGGAAAGGTGTTTGTCTGACTGTTCCTATTGTTGGTTTCCTGCTGTGTTTTCTATGTGTTTTGTTTTGGCCAATGTGATGTGTGAGTAGTGCTAAGATGTCCTCCTTTGGGACAAAGGTGATTGTCATAATTCAAATGCATTGATATAGCTTCATTCAGTAAATGAATCAAAGTTGAATGCTGGTAGTATGTTCTCCTTCATTGCATGAGGAGTGTTGGCTCATAAACTGAAGGGAACGTATAAGATTGATTGGCTTCTTCCTCTCGTTGATACGTTTCACACCTTCGCAATCCAAACACACATTTGAGTTACACACACACACATGGGGACTTCATTAACATAATGTAGGATTTGATGGATAAATGGTCTGCTCTATTCGCTACATAAAATTGTATAGGAATAATATTAGGAAACAAGAATCTCAAGCAAGCACCAACAGCTTAATACAATTTTAAAAACGTAATTACAATATTAGTGGGGATATTTATGTAATAAAAACAAGAGAATGGAATATAATTGGATAAATACATTAAAAAGATTAGTTAAGATACAGCCAGCACTTGCGTGTGGATCGCTATTTCTAAAATCAATATGGACAGAGTCCGGTGCAGAAACTTGAGTAGACAAATTTACTAACAAGAAGGCTTTGTTGGAGCACTAAGAAATAAGATGTAGGCTTGCCTGTTTGACAGACACAATTATGTTATCCATATATTTGTCTGTATAGCGATTTCCTCCAATGCTGTCGCCATGCACTCCTTAAATAGGCCCATACCTTCTTTCTGCGTTGGACTCAGGCCTCATGTCTGGGGTGAGAAATCAATTTCTGAACGTAGCATACTTGGATTTATAATGACATATCAGATTGAATTATATGCAAACAGCGACAGTTTCGTTGTAAACAAGAGACACTGGTTTGGCATTGGAGAAAAATTGTAAGTTGAATATCTTTTATGGTAGGTAGGACTATTAATAGAGACGTTGGTGATTGTACCGCTGAATTCAGATCAAAATTATGTAATTGAATTGATTAGCCCACTAGCCATGTGTTAAATGTGAATAGCTATGAATTGGGCAACTAGTATATAAGCTATTTGCAAATAGCTAATTATGTTCTTGCCTGCCGACTATAGCTAAAAGCTCAGGAATAAATTGTCTGGAGCGCAAACCTATACATTTTCAGGTAAGACCCAGATGCCGACAACATCGAAGTAACAACAGTTTATTAAGCGAACAGGGTCTGGCAAAGGGCAGGTCAAGGGCAGGCAGAAGTCAGTAATCCGGATAGGTGGGGCAAAGTTGCAGGATGGCAGGCAGGCACAGGGTCAGGGCAGACAAAGGTCAGTAATCCAGAAAGGTGGGGCAAAGGTAAAGGAAGACAGGCAGGCAGGCTCAGGGCAGGCAGAATGGTCAACACTGGGAAAACTAGGAAACAGGAACAATCGAGAGACAGGAGCAGAGGGAAAAACGCTGGTAAACGAACTGGCAACAGACAAACAGAGAACACAGGTATAAATACACAGGGGATAATGGGGAAGATGGGCGACACCTGGAGGGGGTGGAGACAATCACAAAGACAGGTGAAACAGATCAGGGTGTGAAACAACCTAGCTACAAACCCCCATTCTATATTGTAAATTCAATCACCCCTTTCACCATCATCATCATTTCGATCATTCAGAAATGTGTGGATACCGTGCTAAACTTGAAGTGAAATTATGTTGTTGCTCGCCAGTGCGCTCTGAAGAAGAAACAACAATACAACATCGCTTGTAAACTGCCCATATGTGAGATTTGTTTCACTACAGAAGCAATGGTCCTTAAATGTTAATTCTAGGTTGCATATCAAAATATTTAAGGGCATATCAGATGGTCTGCTCTTCCCATAACAGTCATGCCAAAAAGTATAGGGTTGTTATAAGATTGAAGTGGGAAAATAATATGCCTGTGAAAAAACTATGAAATAGCTCCCCAATACTGTCTGATGTACAGTATTTAAATGTATTACATCGTTGGTCACCAACCTTTCCTGAGTCAAGATCTCTTTTGCAGTCAAAAAGCAAGCTGAGATCTACTGCTCCCATGTTTTTTAAAACATGACTTAAACATCTAACATTAACCTAATAAAACAGTTCTGTACGAATGAGGTTTGGGCAGTAGGCCTAATAGTACATTATCACAGAATAGTGGCTATATGCCTGGCCTGCCAATATTGTTATTCTCAGACTATGTTATATTTCAAAACACAAGCTTTGATAACAAAATAGGTCAGTTGGTGTAGCACTTGCTAGGCACTGCGGAGCATACATTTAAATAATTAGCTTTTTTTATTTTACTGGACTGATGGTATGACACCTACATCTGATGATAACTAAATCATGATGTCAGTGATCCTCAGGTCGAAAACTCGGAGCTCAAGAAAATGCCCTATTGAAATTCTGACCAGAGAGAGGGTACACCGCATCCACCTTAACTCGAGTCGGACCGCATTTGCTTCGTGCTCCGTATTTGCCTCATGCACAAATTAATGTTGTTCTTATGACCAAAGAAAGTTAAATTTCCTTGATATTATTATAGGCACGTCGATCTGCTAATAATAATAAAAACGCAGGGCTATCGATACACTTGGCGACTCATTAATTGGAGCTGCAGCGCGAGTTGAATAACAGATAAGCATGTTTTATGTTGTGTAAGTGTTGAATAAAAACAGGTTTGACAGTGCTGAATAATAAAAACGTAAACATGAACTCATTCATAAAATCAGCAGCTCTTTGCTGTATTCGTTGATAGTCTCTCTGTGGTCATGGTTTTAAAAGTTAATACATCTCACATAGGCTACTGTCAATATTTGCTATGGCTGGGGTTGCAGAAGCTCTGCAGGCACTGTGATTTGAGCTATCCGATCTGCCAGTGCAGTTGGCCTACTCGATTTAGTCACAGATCTCCCGATCCGCCGGGTAGGTGTAGTTTGTATTTTCAGACAAATTAAATGATTGAAAATGGGAACACTTTGCTTACCCGGTGCGCAGTGCTTCTGAATTCAGTGCACTTGCGGCCAATAGCTCAACACGAATTTCAAAAAAGGAGCGCAAGCCTTTTTATCGTTGGGTTTTCTATATACATGTTTGGTGATGGACTAGGAATGCCTTGAAGATCGACCAGATCGCAATCGACCGGTTGGCGACCGCTGTATTGCATGAATGGTGACCACAGCCCTTTAAAGGGTGTTTTAATGCGCTTATTTCCACCCTGCGCCATATAATAAATGTTATGTGTCTCCTCAGCTCCAACTCGTGCTCAAAGGGTTAGAATGTGGTTATTGCGCTGCTGCTTTGTCCATTATTTGCTTCACACATCCCCCTGGTGCGGTGTGTGGGCTGTGCATTTTACATATTTCCTGTCACTCTCCGTTTCACATCTAATAGCCTACCGTGATCCCTCACCACAATGGGTACACCTTACATTTTTTTGTTGTTGTTGCTGGAAAGCAGATGGCATGTCACCTTTGTTATCTCACTTATACCACAAAGATAATCACGGCATGTGTTATGAACCCAGTACAAGCTGTGAAAGTCATGTGCTCCCTGTTATTGTGCTGGAAGGCTGCTTTAAACCCACAAATGAGGGAAGCAATGCCATCATTGGGCTAAGTGTTAGTTAATGCTGAGCATAATTAAGTATTGCTTCACTTTTTCCATTCCCCATGCAGGAAACAACCCATTGGACATTTTCCATGTAATTCAATGTAATTTCATTGCAATGACACGGAAACAATGTTCATTCAACCAGTGTGTGCCCAGTGGGAATGTGGTAAACTTATCTGAGCTTAGATGGCATTTGTCAGCACAGCCCGTGTTTGTTAGAGCAACCGGCTTCAGATAAAAGTGGGAGATGACATGGGGAAAGAATTAAGATTAATCAGCGATACTGACAAGTCTCATCTAGAGCTAATTGTCTGGATCATGGTTCTTTGCATAAAGCACTACAATTATACTTGATTATTCAAAGTCTTCGTCACAGCACACAGGGCAAAAACTGTTTGAAAGGTTGTTTCCATGTAATTTCAACAAAAATGTTCAATATGATGATGATGAATCAATGTGGAGAACTGATTGGATTTGCAAAAAGTCATCAACTTTTTTTTTCACCCAACTTTTAACCTAAATCCAATGACAAGGTGAAATGTTTTTTTTTTATTTTCACGTTGAATTTATGTTGACAACTCGACCAAATGTAAATCAAAATTAACATTGAACTGACGTATGTGCCCAGTGGGAGAGTATTTGTGAGTGTCTGGCGTGATTAAGATATGATTATAGTTCAGCAGTGGGTGAATTAAAGAGCACTCTGTTCACCGCTTGCCCACACAATGCCATACACGTGGTCTGCAGGTTGTGAGGCCAGTTGGAAGTACTGCCAAATTCTCTAAAACGATGTTGGAGGTGGCTCAGGGTAGAGAAATTAACATTCAATTGTCTAGCAACAGCTCTGGTGGGTATTCCTGCAATCAGCATGCCAATTGCACTATCCCTCAAAACTTGAGATATCTGTGGCATTGTGTTGTGTGCACATTTTAGAGGGGCTTTTATTGTCCCCAGCACAAGGTGCACCTGTGTAATGACCACACTGTTTAATCAGCTTCTTGATATGCCACACCTGTCAGTTGGATGGATTATCTTGGCAAAGGAGAAAGGCTCACTAACAAGGATGTAAACACATTTGTGCACATTTGAGAGAAAGAAGGTTTTTGTGCATATGGAACATTTCTGGGGTCTTTTATTTCAGCTCATGAAACATGGGACCAACACTTTACATTCGTTTATATTTTTGTTCGGTCTAGTTGCATGGTGACCCATGATATGAAGATCCATAGATACAATATCTTGTCAAGTGTAGATTTATACATTTTGATTTAACAATACATTATATATTTAGATTCCATTAAAAAAATGTAGAATCACATCATGAATAATAGGTGGTCCAGTTAATAAATCTCCCCTTTTGACACAAATCAGTTTTAGCTTAACCCATTGGGGAAATG
Source organism: Oncorhynchus masou masou (assembly GCF_036934945.1). Classification (NCBI taxonomy): domain Eukaryota; kingdom Metazoa; phylum Chordata; class Actinopteri; order Salmoniformes; family Salmonidae; genus Oncorhynchus; species Oncorhynchus masou. Next base: position 44,035,541 of record NC_088222.1, read on the forward strand.
AGACACCTCATCGAATGAGAGGCCTTAACTTCCATGTCCTGTGGCTAGGCTTGGCTTCTAGTATCAGACCTTCACTCCATCCGTATTAATTCAGATTGATGAAAGATAAAGAAAAGGCAATGGTATCGTCTGGATGATTGACAGCTACGTATCAGAAGTTGATCAGGTTATCTCCAATGGGCCACACATTCACCACAGGGACATCGTCTTGCTTCTATTCTTTTATATTCATGGCAGATGCTGCAAGTAATACTGCCTCCGTTACGGGTGTTAGCGAAATGTTTTCTGCACTCGATTGAAAGCAGCAAAGTCCCTGCGCTCCGGGGGAATGCGTGTAAAATAATGTAAATTGTCGAAACTGATAACAACAGTGGTGTCAAGGCTGATCAACACGGGGGATGGCCCCGGCTTATGGAAAATAATAACTTATGAAGGGGTGAAGGGAATGCAGGTCACCACATTTGTTTATACAGGGCCAATGCACTGTTCTGTATGTAAAAGTGTGCTGTGATGTAATATAGTTTGTATTCTTGATCTTTAATTTGAAATCACGGGAGTCATTGTTTTTTTCTGGTATTTACACTATTTTAGTATTTCTATTCTGTATCTATTTGTATATTTGATCAAACTTTAGACATGGATTTGTATTTGGGTGTGACGGTACATAGTATGCCAATCTATGTACAGAGTTGATATCAATTTCCTGTGATTTATACTGCTGCAATAAACAGCCATTATTAAGAAATCTGATATGGTATCCATACACAGAATCTGAGATGCTGTTATCGACAAATTAATCTGCATGTGATTGGTTATGGTGCTGTGGCTGTTGGACATTGTGTCATTTGTAATGTTAGTGTGTATTAATGGAACACAATTAATCTAGAACGTGAATGCAAATTACGCAGAGACTTGTAACGGAAGAAAAGTTGACCACAAACTGCGGTCCACTTCATATCATACAGTAACTATCTGCCACGTGATGTCATCCAGTATATGTAGCATAGATAATACAAGAGCAGCATTGCTGCATTGCATTGACAGGCCCCACTACCAACTGAGAAAATAACAAAAAAATGAATTGAAGAACTCGGGCTGAGTGGCTGATTGTGTCATTGCATGGGGGGAACTTTAAGAAAATACCTATTTCACTGCACCCTATATCCAGGAGACACGTCGTCCTCTTTCATCTGCATTGGAAATCACAAAACATACATTTCACCTCAGCCAGGACAAGGAATGCTGTATCCCACGTCAATGCTCCCATGTCTGAATGGACTGATAGTAGTTAAATTCTGACAAGGAATTTCAATAATCGAAGTGATGCATGTGCATGATTCTGGATCCCACTGGATTACTAATAGCATCTCCATGACTGCTGAGAATTTATGGATTGCTTTTATATCGATACCGTCAGATCTTAAATTGGCAACCCTTTGTGTTAGAGTACTCTGTTGATTAAACGACCTCTTGTAGTTTATTGTTCAGATTCTACTTAAAAACATGTTGTACAGAGAGGGGGTCATTTGAGGGAGTGTTTATGGAAGTACGTTTGGGTTATTGTTTTCAACAAAGTACAAAACAAGAATAAAATGTATTTGCATACATGCTGTCTGAAGCAACAGAGCAAATGCCTTCAACATCCACTTATTAATTGTGATTTAGGAAGAACAGTGCATGTGTATGGCATTGATATTCAATTCAAATCTGGCACACAATATACCATAGTGTGCATTGAACTGTAGAACACGTTTTGGCAAAACTTCAGTCGGTTTATGGATGTGTTGGAGTGTGAGTTTCTCTAATGCAACACGATCCCCATAGTGCATAGGAATCTGTGCCACTGTCAAACATATCAAGCTGCTATTTTTAGGTAATGAAATGGAGACAATGTTCCCGTCGTTACAGTACCTCTGTACTCATGTATACCTTTGTAGAATGGGAACAGAAAGAAGCTATTTTAATGTTATTCCCAATCAGCAACAGGGATATTATGGGTTATTTCCAATCTGTGCTAACATTGGAGATTTTGTTAGATTTTTATTATTAGGTTGTTCTAAGGGCATGTCATCAATCCATTTTGTGTGGTGCTAGCTATACATCATCAAGCTATATTGTCAAGAATTCTTTGTTGGTCTATGGTGTGATGAAACATCCCGATTTGGTGAGCAGAGTGGTAATTAGAGTTTGTGTCCGTTTGGCAGGCCGTTTTCCATTCCTTTTATTATTGACAGACTGTATCGTCACATACTGCAGCGGATCAATCATCCACTCGACTAGTTAGCCATCATGGTGGGCAGGAACCTTCAAGGGAATCTTTTGTAGGCTGACACAAAAAGAATGCTATTGAACTCAGCCTGACAGTCTTGACACAAAAAATGCACCAAAGAAATGTTCATCTACACCAATGTGTGCTGTGCGGTTAGTTCTGAATAGTAGCTAGGAATCAGAATTTCATGTTGCAATTTTTGCCCATGATGTGTACAGTGTGGAGCTTGTTACTCTCAAATTACTATTGCTTCTCTGATAGGCGAGAAACTGTTAGACCGTGGTAGGAAACATTTGTGGTGAAAAAAGTTTAGAATGGCTAATGTGATGCAAATTAAATGGACTGTTCAACGTAAAACTGATGTGAAAAAGCTCTGATGATTCACACTGATTGTGTGGGGCTATGCATGTTTTTTGAAAAGAAGAATACTTCCCCTCTTCTTATGGATCATTTTTTACTGCTGAAAGTAGTGTATGTGCTACAATAGGTAGGGTTAGGGCTCATCAGTGGCAAACTCTGAAAATGATATCCCAAGATACTGTGCTGAAGAGCAAATAATTAGTGTTTGAATCATATTGGCTTGTGCTCATATATAATATGCTATTATGTTGAGCAGTGAAAATCGTTTACTGAAGTCATTCAAACTAGGGATATCATGACAATTGATCTTTGATGCTATCATGGCACACCCTGTGAACAGTTGTTACATTTTGCTGCCTTACATTTTTTAACTAAAACTACGTTATTAAATTATACTTTTATTCCTACAGATCCACACAACCTGCTCCAAAGTCATCCATTGTTTTTGTCAAAATTGCTCAAGCTCAGTAACTTTCGTTGGGTATCATTGATGGACATCAATATTCAAACCTTGTCTCTGATTTTCAAGCAGATTTTCATCAGGACTAAGACTGGACCCCTCAAGAACACTCAACACCTCTTGGAAAGTGATTCTGGTGTGTCTTCCGCATTAATACTTATGTAATTGTTCCAATGAAATATAATTTTTTTTAAATGTCCTTTATAATAAAGCATTTGTGTGCATCTATTATCGCATTTGTGTAGTGGCACACAGTTTAGCAGAGATGTTTTTAGGATTTCCACACATGGGAACATTGCTTTTTATGAACACATTTCAGTGGCTATTCTGATTGTGACTTACTGAGAGCAATAAAAACAACCTGGTTTTGAATGCAAACAATAGCCCTGGCCAATGAAGAGACACACATTGTACAAAATTCGGAGGAATACTGAACAAAAATATAAACGCAACATGCAACAATTTCAAAGATTTTACTGAGTTACAGTTCATATAAGAAATCAGTCAATTGAAGTGAATTCATTAGGCCCTGATCTATGGATTTCACATGACTGGGAATAGGTATATGAATCTGTTAGTCACAGATACCTTTAAACAAAGTAGGGGCGTGAATCTGAAAACCAGTCCGTATCTGGTGTGACCACCATTTGCCTCATGCAGCACATCTCCTTCGCATAGAGCTGACCAGGCTGTTGATTGTGGCCTGTGGAATGTTGTCCCTCTCCTCTTCAATGGCTGTGCGAAGTTGATGAATATTGGCGGGAACTGGAACACGCTGTCGTACAGGTCGATCCAGAGCATCCCAAACGTGCTCAATGTGTGACTTTTGTGGTGAGTATGTTGGCGATGGAAGAACTGGGACATTTTCAGCTACTAGGAATTGTGTACAGATCTTTACAACATGGGGCCATGCATTATCATGCTGAAACATGAGGTGATGACGGCGGATGAATGGCATGACAATGGGCCTCAGGATCTGTAAGTATTTCACTCTAAGGGCTACACCTGTTGTATTCGGCGCATGTGACAAATAAAATTTGATTTGATTAGATATATGGCATTGTGTTGTGTGACGAACACAAACAGCACATTAGAGTGGCCTTTTATTGTCCCCGGCACAAGGTGTAATGATCATGCTGTTTAATCTGCTTCTCGATATGCCACACCTGTATGGTAGATGGATTATCTTGGCAAAGGAGC